>NC_090647.1:539507434-539784934 GCF_040937935.1 Hyperolius riggenbachi | reverse complement strand
TTTTTGGTGTGCACCAGGCCTAACAGAGTAAGCTCAAAAGGCTCCATCTTCCACAGCAGCAGCTGCTGTGTGAAAACCACGATATCTCCAGGTTCATTCAGGGGATAAAGAGATGAAAAAATAACGAATGGCCACACCCCCTTTCTTCCCTGGTGAATTGTGATTTGGAGAAAAACTAACTACTATCACTTATTTATCTCATACTTATCTCACATTTATCTCTTGCATTTCTCTCTGTCGATATTTTCCCCTATACTTCTGGAGAATTTCTATTTGGAGATATCACAGGAGGTAAATTACCTCCCAAGAGATAAATAGGTTGGTAACCTCTGGTGAATTGACGCCAATGTGGTGTACATGTGAGAAGTGGAACGAAAATCATACATAATTCCTAACATTTTTTACAAATAAATAACTGCAAAGTGGGGTGTGCGTAATTATTCAGCCCCCTTTGGTCTGAGTGCAGTCAGTTGCCTATAGACATTGCCTGATGACTGCTAATGACTAAATAGAGTGCACCTGTGTGTAATCTAATGTCAGTACAAATACAGCTGCTCTGTGACGGCCTCAGAGGTTGTCTAAGAGAATATTGGGAGCAACAACACCATGAAGTCCAAAGAACACAAAAGACAGGTCAGGGATAAAGTTATTGAGAAATTTAAAGCAGGCTTAGGCTACAAAAAGATTTCCAAAGCCTTGAACATCCCACGGAGCACTGTTCAAGCGATCATTCAGAAATGGAAGGAGTATGGCACAACTGTAAACCTACCAAGACAAGGCCGTCCATCTAAACTCACAGGCCGAACAAGGAGAGCACTGATCAGAAATGCAGTCAAGAGGCCCATGGTGACTCTGGACGAACTGCAGAAGTCTACAGCTCAGGTGGGGGAATCTGTCCATAGGACAACTATTAGTCATGCACTGCACAAAGTTGGCCTTTATGGAAGAGTGGCAAGAAGAAAGCCATTGTTAACAGAAAAGCATAAGAAGTCCCATTTGCAGTTTGCCACAAGCCATGTGGGGGACACAGAAAACACGTGGAAGAAGGTGCTCTGGTCAGATGAGTCCAAAATGGTACTTTTTGGCCAAAATGCAAAACGCTATGTGTGGCTGAAAACTAACACTGCACATCACTCTGAACACACCATCCCCACTGTCATATACTATATGGTGGTGGCAGCATCATGCTCTGGGGGGGCTTCTCTTCAGCAGGGACAGGGAAGCTGGTCAGAGTTGATGGGAAGATGGATGGAGCCAAATACAGGGCAAACTTGAAAGAAAACCTCTTGGAGACTGCAAAAGACTTGAGACTGGGGCGGAGGTTCACCTTCCAGCAGGACAATGACCCTAAACATAAAGCCAGGGCAACAATGGAATGGTATAAAACAAAACATATCCATGTGTTAGAATGGCCCAGCCAAAGTCCAGATCTAAATCCAATCGAGAATCTGTGGCAAGATCTGAAAACTGCTGTTCACAAACGCTGTCCATCTAATCTGACTGTGCTGGAGCTGTTTTGCAAAGAAGAATGGGCAAGGATTTCAGTCTCTAGATGTGCAAAGCTGGTAGAGATATACCCTAAAAGACTGGCAGCTGTAATTGCAACAAAAGGTAACTCAGGGGGGCCGAATAATTACGCACACCCCACTTTGCAGTTATTTATTTGTAAAAAAATGTTTGGAATCATGTATGATTTTCGATCCACTTCTCACGTGTACACCACTTTGTATTGGTCTTTCACGTGGAATTACAATACAATTAATTCATGTTTGTGGCAGTAATGTGACAAAATATGGAAAACTTCAAGGGGGCCGAATACTTTTGCAAGCGTGTGTGTGTGTGTGTGTGTGTGTGTGTGTGTGTGTGTGTGTGTGTGTGTGTGTGTGTGTGTGTGTGTGTGTGTGTGTGTGTGTGTGTGTATATATGTACTTACACATACATACATACACACACACACACATACATACAAGGAGTGCAGAATTATTAGGCAAATGAGTATTTTGACCACATCATCCTCTTTATGCATGTTGTCTTACTCCAAGCTGTATAGGCTCGAAAGCTTACTACCAATTAAGCATATTAGGTGATGTGCATCTCTGTAATGAGAAGGGGTGTGGTCTAATGACATCAACACCCTATATCAGGTGTGCATAATTATTAGGCAACTTCCTTTCCTTTGGCAAAATGGGTCAAAAGAAGGACTTGACAGGCTCAGAAAAGTCAAAAATAGTGAGATATCTTGCAGAGGGATGCAGCACTCTTAAAATTGCAAAGCTTCTGAAGCATGATCACCGAACAATCAAGCGTTTCATTCAAAATAGTCAACAGGGTCGCAAGAAGCGTGTGGAAAAACCAAGGCGCAAAATAACTGCCCATGAACTGAGAAAAGTCAAGCGTGCAGCTGCCAAAATGCCACTTGCCACCAGTTTGGCCATATTTCAGAGCTGCGACATCACTGGAGTGCCCAAAAGCACAAGGTGTGCAATACTCAGAGACATGGCCAAGGTAAGAAAGGCTGAAAGACGACCACCACTGAACAAGACACACAAGCTGAAACAGCAAGAATGGGCCAAGAAATATCTCAAGACTGATTTTTCTAAGGTTTTAAGGACTGATGAAATGAGAGTGAGTCTTGATGGGCCAGATGGATGGGCCCGTGGCTGGATTGGTAAAGGGCAGAGAGCTCCAGTCCGACTCAGACGCCAGCAAGGTGGAGTACTGGTTTGGGCTGGTATCATCAAAGATGAGTTTGTGGGGCCTTTTCGGGTTGAGGATGGAGTCAAGCTCAACTCCCAGTCCTTCTGCCAGTTTCTGGAAGACACCTTCTTCAAGCAGTGGTACAGGAAGAAGTCTGCATCCTTCAAGAAAAACATGATTTTCATGCAGGACAATGCTCCATCACACGTGTCCAAGTACTCCACAGCGTGGCTGGCAAGAAAGGGTATAAAAGAAGAAAAACTAATGACATGGCCTCCTTGTTCACCTGATCTGAACCCCATTGTGAACCTGTGGTCCATCATAAAATGTGAGATTTACAAGGAGGGAAAACAGTACTTCTCTCTGAACAGTGTCTGGGAGGCTGTGGCTGCTGCTGCACGCAATGTTGATGGTGAACAAAACACTGACAGAATCCATGGATGGCAGGCTTTTGAGTGTCCTTGCAAAGAAAGGTGGCTATATTGGTCACTGATTTGTTTTGTTTTTGAATGTCAGAAATGTATATTTGTGAATGTTGAGATGTTATATTGGTTTCACTGGTAAAAATAAATAATTGAAATGGGTATATTTGTTTTTTGTTAAGTTGCCTAATAATTATGCACAGTAATAGTCACCTGCACACACAGATATCCCCCTAAAATAGCTAAAACTAAAAACAAACTAAAAACTACTTTCAAAAATATTCAGCTTTGATATTAATGAGTTTTTTGGGTTCATTGAGAACATGGTTGTTGTTTAATAATAAAATTATTCCTCAAAAATACAACTTGCCTAATAATTCTGCACTCTCTGTACACACACGCACCACTTTCTGGTTAGCGGCCATGTTTTTTGTTTGTAAACACTGCCTAAAACTGGCGATTAAAAGCCAGGACAGTGGCGGAGACGGCAAAGAGCTCATATGCAACCGGTCCTCTTTACAGAATAAAATACAACTGTTCGTTTTATCAGTTATAGGCACGCTACATTAGTCGTGGTGACAAAGGATACTTTCACTGCCGGGAGCCGATGATGTCACGCTCTTGATCATCCCCCAGAATCCACTGGGGCGGCTGTGCACCTCTCCCCTCTGGAACATGTTCCTGCGCACCATCGCTATCCTGCAGGAACACAAGCATTTTCTCACACAAAAGGAACTATGAAGCAGAGAGATAAGGCGCTTGCAAAACCGCTCTGTATAAATGGGAAAATAATTCAGATAACTAATGCATTAATTAGAGAAAAGGGAAGTAAAAGGCCATAAAACAAGCAAAATAAATAGATTATTCATAACAGATGCAATCTACCAAAACAACTAATCATTGTTGCTCCCTTGCAAAGTCCACAGGCCAGATCCAGTTTTATTGCTCTCAATGGAGCTTAACACGAATGTGGACATGAACTCTTGCACAGGACAAAAGGAAACATAGAGAAATGCACCCTGTATGTATTTATCGTGCACCTTGTATTTATTTTGCTGCATTTTTCTGACTATAAGACGCACCCAGGTTTAGAGGGGAAAAATATATATACTAAAACCTGGTGCATTCATCATGAAGGGGCATCTTCTGGATTATGCCCCCTTTGTACCTCATGTCCCCTTGTACCTCTTGTGTCTCCGTGTCTTCCTCTGCCCCCCTTGTGTCCTCCTGTGCCCCCCCCCCCCCCCCCCTTGTGTTCTTCTCTGCATGTGCACAGTACAAGGAGTCCTCCGACATTGCGGCGGGTTGGAGGTTCGTATTGGCAGCCGTTCACAAGTCAGCAACTCCCTGCATTTGGACTATAAGACAGTGATTTTTTCCCCCCACTTTTGGGGGAGAAAAGGTGAGTCTTATAGTCTATAAAACACAGTATATTATTCTGTAATTCTATATTATCTTACTAATATTATAAATGTGAAAGTTTGAATGTTTGGATGCTTGTTACTCGATCACGCAAAAATGGCTGAATGGCATTACCTGGAATAACATATAGGATACTTTTTATCCCCATAACTAAAAAGTGGGCGGAGACAAATACAAATTTCATGGGAAAATGTCAACTGCAGCCATTCTTACACTGGCAATGGCAGGATTCTCAAACTTTGCACAGTTGGTCACTGGGTGACCGGGATTAATATTCAGAAAAGTGGGTGGAGCCTACAAAAGCCAATCAAAATTCACCTATTGATTTTCAAGGGGAATATTTCATTGCCGCCATTCTTGCACTGTTAATGGCACAAACCTCAAACCTGGTACAGTTGGTCATTGGGTGATTGGAATTTAAATTCAGAAAAGGGGGTGGAGCCACAGCCAATCAGATTTGTTTCATTTCAATGCAAATTATGGATGCCAAAGACCGCAAGCTCAGTGCTGCGTAATATGTTGGCGCTTTATAAATACAATAAATAAGTAAAATATAAATAAAGTTCACAAATTAGGTCATTGAGTAATCGTAGGGTTAGAAAAAGTGGGTGGAGCCAACATCAGCCAAATACATTCCCAGGCAACGCCGGGCCATTAGCTAGTATATTAAAACTATATTATTCTCATCTGTGACTAAGCACAAGTTGTAATTTGATCCAAAAAGGAGATCCGCAAACCAGGTGGGATGGATGAAATTATTAACAACTCCACATAAAAGGACAATACAGCCACAGGATCAACTGAGGCGTGTCGGGCTCACAATCTGCACTTAGTCATAGTAATTTGATCCCTCAGCTGTGTCACCTGACTGCCACGGCAGAGAGTTAGTTGGTAAACACAGGATGTTAACAATATATCTGCTCTTTAGGGCATAAAATAATTACCTTTTTGTATTTGCATAAACTACAACATTTTTGCAGAACTGTTTTCTCTATAATTAAAGTGAGCCAGAGGTGAGAGGGATATGGAGGCTGACATGTTTACTTCCTCTGTCTCTAATATTTTATGCCAGGGGTTCTCAAACTGAGTGCCGCGGCACCATGGTATGCCTCAACATCAGGGCCTAATTTAGGACAAAGGCCACCTAGGCCATGGACTAGGGCACCACATGAGCAAGGGCACCAAAGCAGCAGGCTAAGCTGGTGCAGCATTTGCTAGCTTGCAAATGCTGCAGTACAGGGAGATCAGGTGAGAACCAGATCGCAGTACTCTACTGCCAGCCCCCTGTTCAGTGGCTGCCCAGCTATCTGTGCACGTTTGCATTGTGGCGGGCAGCTACAGACTTGGGCAACATTGCAAAGTAGCAAGTGGAATAGCAGCTACCAGTCACTCATATCTCTGCTTACCTCCAACATAGAAGCTTCCTCTTCCCCTCGCTTGGAGGGACAGATGCACAGCGGCGGCTGATGGAAACGGAAGGGAAGAGGAAGCTTCTGTGCTGGAGATGAATGAAGATGTGAGTGACACTGATGGCTGCTGCGGTGTGGAGGCGAGCAGGCTACCTATACTGAAAGTGGGGAGTGGGAAAGGGAGATATTAACTAAGTCATCTGGCTACCTATACTGGACGGGGGTCATCTGGCTACCTATACTGGAGGGGGAAGTCATCTGGCTACCTATACTGGAGGGGGAAGTCATCTGGCTACCTATTCTGGAGGGGGGTCATCTGGCTACCTATACTGGAGGGGGAAGTCATCTGGCTATCTATACTGGAGGGGGGTCATCTGGCTACCTATACTGGAGGGGGAAGTCATCTGGCTACCTATACTGGAGGGGGGTCATCTGGCTACCTATACTGGAGGGGGAGGTCATCTGGCTACCTATACTGGAGGGGGAAGTCATCTGGCTACCTATACTGGAGGGGGAGGTCATCTGGCTACCTATACTGGAGGGGGAGGTCATCTGGCTACCTATACTGGAGGGGGAGGTCATCTGGCTACCTATACTGGAGGGGGAGGTCATCTGGCTACCTATTCTGGAGGGGGAAGTCATCTGGCTACCTATACTGGAGGGGGAAGTCATCTGGCTACCTATACTGGAGGGGGAAGTCATCTGGCTACCTATTCTAGAGGGGGGTCATCTGGCTACCTATACTGGAGGGAGGTCATCTGGCTACCTATACTGGAGGGGGAGGTCATGTGGCTACCTATACTGGAGGAGGAGGTCATCTGGCTACCTATTCTGGAGGGGGGTCATCTGGCTACCTATACTGGTGGGTGAGGGGGGGGGGGGTCATCTGGCTTCCTATACTGGAGGGTGAGGGGGGGGGGTCATCTGGCTACCTATACTGGAGATAAAGGAGGGAGGGATCACATAGCTACCTATACTGGAGGGGGGGGGGGTCATCAGGTTACCTATACTAGAGGGAAGGGGGAGGGGTCATTTGGCTACCTATACTAGGGGAGGGGTTATCTCACTACCTATACTGAAAGGGGGCGGCTGGTGACAACGGCCTTGGGCGGTAAAGAATACAAATCCTGCCCTGCTCGGCATTCATCACCATCCTTTATGCATTGCCCTCAGGTAATGCACTTGCACCTTGATGTACAATGGGTGGGACAGTGACCACGTGGGGGACGGACGCTGCCTAATGGGGGTCACTGACTACCTGAAGGGGAATTATGGCTTAATAAGCTTCACCAACAACCTGAAAGGAGGGAAATGTTGCCTAATGAGCATCACTAGCTACTGGGAAAGGGGAGGTGATAACTAATTGGGTGTGTGACTACTTGGAGGAGGGGTGCTAGTTAATAAAGGTTATAGTAGCATTATGGTTGTTCTTTTTGCCCAGGGTGCCTTGAAAAAATGTCAACGCCATCAAGGCGCCCTCACTCTTAAAACGTTTGAGAACCACCATAGACCCTGAACAACATAACATTCTGTGTTTACAAATTAGCTGCTCTGCCGAGGACTGCCAAGATTCCTGAGCTGACAAAGTTGAGAGATCAAATTACACGTGTGATTAGTCACAGATGAGGGGGAATCAGTCAGGCTAAAATCTCTAAATACAGCAAAGACCCTGTTATCCAGAACTCAGGCAACCGGAAGTCTCAACTAACCCCCATGCCTGAGGGGATGACAAGGACTGTTTTTTTTTTTGGGGGGGGGGGGGGAGGGAAGGGGTTATGGGTTTTTTTCCTGCCACAAAATACTTGCCGAGTCTCCAGCAACATCCTGTAGCTCCTAGCAGCTTTCCGGTATCCATGCATGGCTTCCGGTGTGTCACATGACCCGACAATGGACTTTACTGTACATACAGGGTGCATTTTCTCCTTTCCTATGCAAAAGTTCAGGTCCACATTAAGGACACATAAGTTTTAAGTATGCTAACACTTATAAACATCTCGTATTAACAGACAGTGAGCTTATTCATCCAGGGCTTCTGATGTGTCTGCAGATTTGGCCTAAGCAGTTACGCTGGTTAGATAATACCTGCGTAAGGCGAAGAAGTTGTAAGATAAGATATGCAACCTTTGCAATGCAGATACTCGTATCTTACAGCGGAGTATCAAAGTTCCTCAAAGCTGGGCCTTTTCCAGAGGTTTACTCCAGAACACTTAATGGCAAATGGAAAAACACAGCCAGCCTAAACGGTGTCTCCAGGCTTCAACTGTGTATACTAAACTGTGTGTCCAGGCTTCAGCTGTGTATACTAAACTGTGTGTCCAGGCTTCAGCTGTGTATACTAAACTGTGTGTCCAGGCTTCAGCTGTGTATACTAAACTGTGTGTCCAGGCTTCAGCTGTGAATACTAAACTGTGTGTCCAGGCTTCAGCTGTGAATACTAAACTGTGTGTCCAGGCTTCAGCTGTGTATACGCTAAACTGCAGGGCTGTGGAGTCGGTCCAAAAATCCACCGACTCCGACTCCTCAGTTTAGGATTCCACCGACTCCGACTCCACGACTCCGACTCCTCTAATTTGCATATTGCAATTTTGTTGATTAAAAGTATGTAACATGAAATTCTTCTCTTAACTGCCAACGCTTAGGAATTTTACAAGACAACTGAAGTGAGAAGGATATGTAGACTACTATATTTATTCCCTTTAGACTAAAACTAGTCCTTGGTAAGAGTACTTGTAAAAGGTACAAACCGGAACAAAGAACATCTATCAGGCCCTAGGCAATGTAAGTGTGGGAGCATGTAAGAGTGATGTGCAGGTACTCTGCAGGGGAATGAGGAGATTGTAAACAGACAACACCTCTGTGTTCAATGTGCACAGCATTCTCAGTGGATTCCCTGCAGCTCTGTGGGGAGTGCATATGTATAGTATAGTACTACTGTGTAACAAAGTAAACCTGAGACAGATGAAATTAAAGTTTTATACATACCTGGGGCTTCCTCCAGCCACCTTCAGGATAATCAGTCCCTCGTTGTCCTCCTCCACCACCTGGATCTTCTGCTATGAGTCCAGGTACTTGAGCCAGTCAGGCGTAGTGCGCATGCACACACTCCGCCGCCAGGAGCATACTACACCTGTGCAGCACTATTGCGCAGGTGCAGAATGTTCCTGGCTGTGGGAGCGGCATGCGGCCGGACAGCGCTGACTGGCTGAATTACCAGGACTCATAGCAGAAGATCCGGGTGGTGGAGGAGGACAGTGAGGGACTGATTAGCCTGAAGGGGGCTGGAGGAAGCCCCAGGTATGTATAAAACTTTACTTTTCATCCATCTCAGTTACCCTTTAATTTGTAGTCACCAAACCAAATTTTAATAACATATCAAATGATTTGATTTCATCAGCAAAGAGAGTGCATACATTTGCATAAATCAGCATCAATGCAGAATTATTTCCATCTCGTTGACCATCTCTATTAGTGACACAGCTACACATCAGGCTTTATTCTTACAGCATAGATGTTATTTAGTATATATAAGAGATTCCTGTGTACACATCATATATACAGTCACAATCAGATATGTATATCTGACCTTAAAAATACGGGGACTGCTTTATTGAAGCAGCACAAGTAACTAATTTTGATTGGTTTATTTCATTTTTGTGGACTAAGCACAGCTATTACTGTATATATACTGTATATATACATTATTTTTAATGACTATTATCTGAGAAATAGAACATTTTATCATATTTTCTATTTTAATTACAGTTACAAATTCATTAGGAGTCGGAGTCGGTGCATTTTTTCCCGACTCCGTCTCCAGGCACCCAAAATTGCACGGCTCCACGACTCCGACTCCACGACTCCGACTCCACAGCCCTGCTAAACTGTGTGTCCAGGCTTCAGCTGTGAATACACTAAACTGTGTGTCCAGGCTTCAGCTGTGAATACACTAAACTGTGTGTCCAGGCTTCAGCTGTGTCCAGGCTTCAGCTGTGTATACGCTAAACTGTGTGTCCAGGCTTCAGTTGTGTATACGCTAAACTGTGTGTCCAGGCTTCAGCTGTGTATACGCTATACTGTGTGTCCAGGCTTCAGCTGTGTATACTAAACTGTGTGTCCAGGCTTCAGCTGTGAATACTAAACTGTGTGTCCAGGCTTCAGCTGTGTATACGCTAAACTGTGTGTCCAGGCTTCAGTTGTGTATACGCTAAACTGTGTGTCCAGGCTTCAGCTGTGTATACGCTATACTGTGTGTCCAGGCTTCAGCTGTGTATACGCTATACTGTGTGTCCAGGCTTCAGCTGTGAATACACTAAACTGTGTGTCCAGGCTTCAGCTGTGTATACGCTTAACTGTGTGTCCAGGCTTCAGCTGTGAATACACTAAACTGTGTGTCCAGGCTTCAGCTGTGAATACACTAAACTGTGTGTCCAGGCTACAGCTGTGTATACGCTAAACTGTGTGTCCAGGCTTCCGCTGTGAATACTAAACTGTGTATCCAGGCTTCAGCTGTGAATACACTAAATTGTGTGTCCAGGCTTCCGCTGTGAATACACTAAACTGTGTGTCCAGGCTTCAGCTGTGAATCCTAAACTGTGTGTCCAGGCTTCCGCTGTGAAAACTAAACTGTGTGTCCAGGCTTCCGCTGTGAAAACTAAACTGTGTGTCCAGGCTTCCGTTGTGAATACTAAACTGTGTCCAGGCTTCAGCTGTGAATCCTAAACTGTGTGTCCAGGCTTCAGCTGTGTATACACTAAACTGTGTGTCCAGGCTTCAGCTGTGAATACTAAACTGTGTGTCCAGGCTTCCGCTGTGAATACTAAACTGTGTGTTCAGGCTTCAGCTGTGAATCCTAAACTGTGTGTCCAGGCTTCCGCTGTGAATACTAAACTGTGTGTCTAGGCTTCCGCTGTGAATACGCTAAACTGTGTGTCCAGGCTTCAGGTGTGAATCCTAAACTGTGTGTCCAGGCTTCAGCTGTGAATACTAAACTGTGTGTCCAGGCTTCAGCTGTGAATACTAAACTGTGTGTCCAGGCTTCAGCTGTGAATACACTAAACTGTGTGTCCAGGCTTCAGCTGTGTCCAGGCTTCAGCTGTGTATACGCTAAACTGTGTGTCCAGGCTTCCGCTGTGAATACTAAACTGTGTGTTCAGGCTTCAGCTGTGAATCCTAAACTGTGTGTCCAGGCTTCCGCTGTGAATACTAAACTGTGTGTCTAGGCTTCCGCTGTGAATACGCTAAACTGTGTGTCCAGGCTTCAGCTGTGAATACTAAACTGTGTGTCCAGGCTTCAGCTGTGAATACTAAACTGTGTGTCCAGGCTTCAGCTGTGAATACACTAAACTGTGTGTCCAGGCTTCAGCTGTGAATACCAAACTGTGTGTCCAGGCTTCAGCTGTGAATACACTAAACTGTGTGTCCAGGCTTCAGCTGTGTATACACTAAACTGTGTGTCCAGGCTTCCGCTGTGAATACTAAACTGTGTGTCCAGGCTTCAGCTGTGTATACACTAAACTGTGTGTCCAGGCTTCAGCTGTGAATACTAAACTGTGTGTCCAGGCTTCCGCTGTGAATACTAAACTGTGTGTTCAGGCTTCAGCTGTGAATCCTAAACTGTGTGTCCAGGCTTCCGCTGTGAATACTAAACTGTGTGTCTAGGCTTCCGCTGTGAATACGCTAAACTGTGTGTCCAGGCTTCAGGTGTGAATCCTAAACTGTGTGTCCAGGCTTCAGCTGTGAATACTAAACTGTGTGTCCAGGCTTCAGCTGTGTCCAGGCTTCAGCTGTGTATACGCTAAACTGTGTGTCCAGGCTTCCGCTGTGAATACTAAACTGTGTGTTCAGGCTTCAGCTGTGAATCCTAAACTGTGTGTCCAGGCTTCCGCTGTGAATACTAAACTGTGTGTCTAGGCTTCCGCTGTGAATACGCTAAACTGTGTGTCCAGGCTTCAGCTGTGAATACTAAACTGTGTGTCCAGGCTTCAGCTGTGAATACTAAACTGTGTGTCCAGGCTTCAGCTGTGAATACACTAAACTGTGTGTCCAGGCTTCAGCTGTGAATACCAAACTGTGTGTCCAGGCTTCAGCTGTGAATACACTAAACTGTGTGTCCAGGCTTCAGCTGTGTATACACTAAACTGTGTGTCCAGGCTTCCGCTGTGAATACTAAACTGTGTGTCCAGGCTTCAGCTGTGAATACTAAACTGCGTGTTCAGGCTTCAGCTGTGAATACTAAACTGTGTGTCCAGGCTTCAGCTGTAAATACTTAACTGTGTGTTCAGGCTTCAGCTGTGAATACACTAAATTGTGTGTCCAGGCTTCCGCTGTGAATACTAAACTGTGTGTCCAGGCTTCAGCTGTGAATACTAAACTGTGTGTCAAGGCTTCAGCTGTGAATACACTGTACTGTGTGTCCAGGCTTCCGCTGTGAATACTAAACTGTGTGTCCAGGCTTCAGCTGTGAATACTAAACTGTGTGTCCAGGCTTCCGCTGTGAATACACTAAACTGTGTGTCCAGGCTTCCGCTGTGAATACACTAAACTGTGTGTCCAGGCTTCAGCTGTGAATACACTAAACTGTGTGTCCAGGCTTCCGCTGTGAATACACTAAACTGTGTGTCCAGGCTTCAGCTTTGTATACGCTAAACTGTGTGTCCAGGCTTCAGCTGTGAATACACTAAACTGTGTGTCCAGGCTTCAGCTGTGAATACACTAAACTGTGTGTCCAGGCTTCAGCTTTGTATACGCTAAACTGTGTGTCCAGGCTTCAGCTGTGAATACTAAACTGTGTGTCCAGGCTTCAGCTGTGAATACACAGGGCCGGGCCGAGGCATAGGCTGGAGAGGCTCCAGCCTCAGGGCGCAGTGTAGGAGGGGGCGCACAATTCATTCAGCTGTCATTCCTAATTGTGTTTGAAGCAGAAAGAAATAAGAAAAGGGGATACATGGCAGTGACTGCAAGCCAGATAACTAGATATTAAGGTGTTGGGGAGGTTGTGGGCCCTGTGGCGCCTCTTAGTCTAATAGCAATCAGTGTGTGATGGCTGGGGTGGGAGGGATGGAGGGGCGCACTTTGGTGTCTCAGCCTTGGGTGCTGGAGGACTTTGTCCCAGCTCTGTGAATACACTAAACTGTGTGTCCAGGCTTAAAGAGGAACTTTAATGTAATAAAAAAAAGTGCTTCATTTTTACAATAATTATGTATAAATGATTTAGTCAGTGTTTGCCCATTGTAAAATATTTTAAATCCCTGATTTACATTCTGACATTTATCACATGTTGACATTTTTACTGTTGGCAGGTGATGTAGCTGCTGCATGCTTTTTTGGCAGTTGGAAACAGCTGCAAAAAGCTATTTCCCACAATGCAGCAAGGTTCACAGACAGGAAACTGCCAAGAGTACGTACTTTTCTTGTTTCTTGTGGGAGGGGTTTCACCACAATATCAGCCATACAGCGCCCCCTGATGGTCTGTTTGTGAAAGGAATAGATTTCTCATGTAAAAGGGGGTATCAGCTACTGATTGGGATAAAGTTCAATTCTTGGTCAGAGTTTCTCTTTAAGCTGTGAATACGCAGGTGACCAACAGGAGATCAGGGAGGTTTCAAACGTTTCTACCGACAATAACTTGAAGTGGAGCTCCATATACAGCAAAGTCCCTGTTATCCGGAACTCAGGCAACTGGAAGTCTCAACTAACCTGCGTGCCTGAGGGGATAACGGCCGGGATAAAAGGTGGCGTCTTCTAGCGTTCCTGTAGCTCCTAGCGGCTTTTCAAACGAACTACATGCACTGCTCTCAGCGTGTCATGTGAGTAGACACAGGTCAGGTGACAGGCAGGGAGCTGTACACGGAGGACGCAGGAAAACCCCTAGGAGGAGCTACAGGAAGGTTAGAAGACGCTGCCCGGAAACTCAGTAACCATTTTATGCTGGATGGTGGGGGGTTTGTGGTTTTTTTCGGCGATCCCCGCCGGTGCTGGATACTGGAGACTATGCTCTACTCAGGTTAAACTATATAAAGTGAACCTGTGTCCCAGAGCCTGGACAAGGTCCTCCTGCACCCAAGGCTGAAACACCAAAGTGCGCCACTCCATCCCTCCCACATTGATTGCTAAGAGGCTTCCCATGGCCCCCAACACCTTAATCTCTAGTTATCTGGCTTGCAGCCACTGCCATGTACCCCCTTTTCTTATTTCTCTCTGCTTCAAACACAATAGGGGAATGTTAGCTGAGTGAGTTGTGCACCCCCTTCTACACTGCGCCCTGAGGCTGGAGCCTCTCTCGCCTCTGCCTCGGCCCTGCTGTGTCTGATTTGACACTGATCAGTAAGTACAATGCATCATTTTATACAGCCTTACCATCCCTTCTGCATTCCTCATCTCGGAAGACAAGAATGAAACGCATTGGCACAGGTTCAGACAGAGTCTGCATTTCCTAGTACAGTAGTTTATCCGCATCTGTAATCATAATCCCGCCCCTTCTCTCCTCCTGAACATGATTACACCTCTGAACTAAACTGGTTTGCAGACAGTCGAGTGGGCGGGAACATTAAGCCACACTCACCACTCACACACTTGAATACGAGTGTATAGCCAGGTCAGTGGGTGGTCCATGTCCGATTGCCCCTTGATCTGTCTATGAGCCAGTCTCTGCTATGCAGAGGCTGATGTAGGCCAAGTGGGGTGTGGCTACTGTCACTCGCTGTGCTACTATCCCAAGAAATAAAGGCATCAACTACAATGACATACTCATTCTTCAAATTAACCATTTCAGCCTGCAGGTATTTTTCACCTTATGCATCAGAGCAATTTTCACCTCACATTCATTCGCCAATAACTTTATTACTAATTATAACAATGAATTGATCTATATCTTGTTTTTTCCGCAACCAATTAGGCTTTCTTTGGGTGGTACATTTTGCTAAGAATTATTTTTTTCTAAATGCATTTTCACAGGAATATTAAGAAAAAAAATCATTTCTCAGTTTTCGGCCATTATAGCTTTAAAATAATACATGCTACTATAATTAAGACTTATGTATTTTATTTGCCCACTTGTCCCGGTTACACCATTTAAATTATGTCCCTATCACAATGTATGGCGCCAATATTTTATTTTGGAAATAAAGGTGCATTTTTTCAGTTTTGCGTCCATCACTATTTACAAGTTTATAATTTAAAAAAATGTTCGTAATATACCATCTTCACATGCATATTAAAAAAGTTCAGACCCTTAGGTAACTATTTATGTTTTTTTATTTAATTTTTTTTTTCATTAAAAGTTTTATTTGTGTATTTTTTGGTGTGGGAGGTTAACAGTTAATTTTAAATGTAATGTGTGTTTAGTTAATTAAAAATGTATGTAGTTTTACTATTTGGCCACAAGATGGCCACAGTCAACATTTTTTTTTTTTTTAGTCCTGGAAGCAAACACTCTCGCTTCCAGGAGGCATAAGGAGGATGGGAAACTTTTTTAAATAGAAAGACGACGGCTTGTGATAAGAAGCCGTCAGTCTTTCTACCGGGGACAATGAATCCCATTCATTGATCTCCGGGCTAACGGGGAGCAACACGGGCGCGTGCAGCAGTGCAACAGCAGGTGGCTTAAATGGTTAAAGTATACCTGATGTGACATGATGAGATAACATATTCATAGATGATACTAGCTCTAACAAATTATGTTAAGTCCGTTTCTGTTTTCCAGTACAGGAAGAGTGAAAAAAAAAAACTTGAGTTGTTATCTATGCAAAAGAGCTTCTCTGAGCTGACAGAGTGACTGACTAGTTGAAGCAGTCCCATTTCCTGAAGGACTTAAAAAGCCAAGAAACAGTGAGACAGCTTGAGATAAAGTTTTACTGCCAGAAAGTTTTGCTTGATTTTACAGCTTAAAAGGGTGTGGTTTCTAAACAGTGAATAAGCGTGACCGTACTGCCCAGGACCCCTCATACATGAGCAGAAGTAGTTAGCGGCACAGGTTGTGTAGTCGCACTTGTTTAAAGAGAACCCGAGGTGTGTTTGAAGAATGTGATCTGAATACAGAGGCTGGATCTGCCTATGCAGCCCAGCCTCCGTTGCTATCCCGAACCCCCCTAAGGTCCCCGTGCACTCTGAAATCAGACATAGATCACAGCCGTGCTGTGCGGCTGTGTTTACATCTGTAGTGTCAGTCTCGGCTGCTCCCCCGCCTCCTGCAGAGCTCCGGTCCCTGCCCCCCTCCCTTCCCTCTAATCAGCAGGGAGGGAAGGGATGCAGGCGGGGACTGGAGTTCTGCAGGAGGCGGGGAGAGCAGCAGACTGACACTATAGAGAAAAACACAGCCAGCTCTGACAAGCTGTTTGTCAGCAGCATGGCTGTGATTTATGAGGGATTGCAGAGTGCAGGGGGACCTTAGGGGGGTTTGGGATAGCAACAGAGGCTGGACTGTATAGGCAGATCCAGCCTCACTATGCAGATCACATTGTTCAAACCCACCTCGGGTTCTCTTTAAGGACAGGAGCGTAACTGTGAACTGCCAGAGGGCTCCAGCAGCGGATCCGTGGTCGGGAGCAGATCCCTCTACCAAGATAACTATATGACTTTTGTTTGTTTTTTAAATTACAGGTTTACTTATTTTATTTTATTTTTTTACTTTAAAGTGGGCCTGAACTCTTGCACAGGACATAAGAAAAACAGAGTAATATACCCTCTATATACCTAGAGAGTTTAGCCTGTCTAATTCCCCCTCATCTGTGTCTAATCACAAGTGTAATTTGATCCCTCAGCTGTGTCAGCTGACTGCCACAGCATAGATGCTAATTAGAAAGCACAGGATTTTAACAATTTGTCTGCTTCCATGAAAGCAGGAAGTAGATACAAATCCTGCAATCAATCTGCAATGTATTAGCTTTAACAAAGAAATGTTTTTTCTGTAAATGTTATGATGTTGTTGCTTATCTTTTAGAGCAGAGGGGAAGTTCTGAGTTCAGGTCCATTTTAAAGCATTTGTCTTTATGAGACTTCAGGATATTTTTCATCTATACTCCCAAATAAGACAGAAAAAAACACTTATATTCCTGTGAGTGAAATTGCTGAGCATTAGAAGCTTCCCTGCACTGTGCACTGCTGCCCTCTAGAGGACATTCTACATTACCTCTTTTTCTTGCTGACGATCATGTCCATTGTTTGTAGCAGCCTTCTCTCCAGAGCCTGAATGTCAGCTTCCGTCACATTCCTAAGGGTAAAAACTAAATGTAAAAATGGCAATTTCTTATTATCATACGCCCAGCAGTAATGGAGCCAGGCAGTGTATAGAAATAGCTGGAATGGGATGAAAGGCAAGTGGTACAGGGTGTGCCCCACAATGCAAGCAGGTAACTACGGCACACGGGGCCATTTGGAATACATAGCGTCACCATAGACCACAAAGTAATTTGCAGATATGGTGGCGCCTACTGAGTCCTTTTGGTGCCAGGAGAGCCAAACTCAGGCTTAGTGGAGTTAGGGGCCTGGCGTTCGTAAAATATTTAGCCGAACTTCGGACTGCGGCAGGGGTCACTAAGTACTGTATGAAGAACTGCAGACAACGCCAGAGAACATCGGCAAAACTTAGGATAGTGGCGAAGATTGCATCAGGGGTAAGCAGCTTTCAATCAGCTGTTACAAGCTTCTAGTATTATGCCTGCTACACACGATGCAATTTTCCATCAGATTGACAGAATCAATTATTTCCGACAGGTCCGATCTGATTCCCGATAATTGTTCTGATAGATTTTGTATAGAAGTGATCGGAAGACTAATCAGAAAAAAATATTGGAAATCAAATTGGACCTGGTGGGAATAATCAATGCAACTGTCAATCTGACAGGAAATTGCATGGTGTGTATCAGGCATAGGTAGGGGAGGGTTAATGTTAGGCATAGGGAGGAGGGCGATTACTGTTAGGCGAAGGTGGGTGGTTAGGTGGGGGGTTTAATGTTAGGAATAGGTAGGGGAAGGTTAGTGTGAGAGATACAGTGCTTTACGTACCTCAAAAAGTAGGACATGTAGGTGTAGGGGCAATTCACAGCACCAAATCCAGACAGCAGTGCCATCAGCGTCACCCCGATGACCCCCACTCTGCTGATCAGCTGCTCGATGGACAGGATTCCTGCGAGAGAGGGGAGAGAGGCAGTAACAGCAGCTCACTATAATGTCATGTGATCAGGTCAGCAGCTCACTATAATGTCATGTGATCAGGTCAGCAACTAACTATAATGTCATGTGATCATGTCAGCAGCTCACTATAAGTCATTTGATCAAGTAAAGAGATCACTATAATGTCATGTGATCAGGTCAGCAGCAGCTCACTATAATGTCATGCGATCAGGTCAGCAGAAGCTCACTATAATGTCATGTGATCAGGTCAGCAGAAGCTCAGTATAATGTCATGTGATCAGGTCAGCAGAAGCTCAGTATAATGTCATGTGATCAGGTCAGCAGAAGCTCAGTATAATGCCATGTGATCAGATCAGCAGCTCAGTATAGCTGAAAATTGAATACTTACCTTCAGTAATTTTCTTTTCCCGAATAAACAATGGCGGCATACTAATGGGTATGGGCCACGCCCCCTGACCCCGATAGGACAACGTACTCTTAAAAGAATTCCGCCCCCATCCGTCCCGTCATTCTCGGTAAAAATTAGTCCTCGAATGGACAGGAGGGAGGGAGACGTATGCCGCCATTGTTTATTCGGGAAAGGAAAATTACTGAAGGTAAGTATTCAATTTTCAGCTTTCCCAAATAAACATGGCGGCATACTAATGGGATGTAACAAATCACAAACGAGGGAGGGTATAATGCTGAACACATCACACAATTTATTTACAGTTTAGCAGACATTATCGCTTTGCCAAAACTTAGTGTAGATAATGAAGCAGGATCAACTCTATAATGAGACATAAATGTATTTACAGAGGACCAAGATGCTGCCTTGCATACTGTCTCTAGAGATACTTTTGAGAAGGAGGCCCATGAGGCGGCCATGCCTCTAGTTGAGTGGGCTTTCACTTCCTCGGGTATTGGTAAGCCTTTAATTCGGTAACAGCTCTGGATAGCCTTTACAAGCCAAGCAGACAAGGTCCTTGATGAGACCTTTTTCCCCTTGTTGCAGCCCTGGGAGTTTACCAATAAGTGGTCAGACTGTCTGAAAGAGGAGGTTTTGTCTAGGTAAGCTTTGATACTTCTACCTACATCTAATGGATGTGTGCCCTCATTAAACGGAAAGGTAGGTAGAGTCAATTCCTGATTCACATGAAAACTGGAAGCAACCTTAGGCACATAGTCTAGGACTGGTCTTATTACCACCCGATCAGGGTAGAATTCCAGTAGGTTGTCTGTGCACCCTAAAGACTGTATGTCAGAAACTCGTTTCCCTGACGTTATCGCTATCAGGAAAACCGTTTTTAAAGTGACGTCCTGAATTGAGGCCGACTCCACCGGGTGGAAGGGAGGTGATGAAAGGGCATCTAGTACTAGACACAAGTCCCATTTGGGAAAAAAAGGTTTCCTTGGCGGACGGATCTTTAGCACCGCTTTCACAAATTGCATTACTAAAGGCTTCTGGGCCCACCTTACATTGGTTAACGCTGATAATGCAGATATCTGTACCTTGATCGATGCTAAACTCAGATTTTTTTCTACCCCTGATTGTAGGAAGTCTAATATATTTGATACAGAAGGGGTTAGACCATCAAAGTTATGTACTTTTGCAAAGGCAATAAATTTCTCCCATATTCTTCTATAGGTGACATTAGTTGAGTGCTTCCTGGCCTTGAGCAATGTTTCGGCTACATTTTCTGAACAACCTTGGTCTAAGTAATTTTGCCTCTCAAGTTCCAGGCCGTCAAATGTAATGCCTTCACATTTGGATATAGGAGATTCCCTTGGAACAAAAGATTGTGATGATCGGGCAATTTTATTGGCTCCTCGACACTCAGATCCATTGCTAGGGCAAACCAAGGCCTCCTTGGCCAAAAGGGCAGAATAGTTATGATCGAGCAGCGCTCTCTTGCTAGTCTCTGCAAAAACTTGGGAATCATAGGAAATGGGGGAAAGGCGTAACCTAGGTCGAAGTTCCACTTCTGTGCTAGACAATCTGTTCCTGCTGACGACGGATGCGGGAAACGAGTAAAAAATTTCCGCACCTTGGCATTCTGAGGAGACGCCCATAAATCCACCTGTGGAAGTCCCCACTTCCGGACTAGGCTGTTGTACGACTCTTGATTCAGCTGCCACTCGTGGGGGTCCATGAATGATCTGCTCAGGCGATCTGCCAATACATTCCTGATTCCTGGTAGGTAAGTCGCTGATAGGTTCGTCAGATTTTCCTGTGCCCACTCCATTATTCGCTGGGTTTCGTGGAGAAGAGAGATACTCCTTGTGCCCCCCTGCCTCTTTATATATGTTACCGCTGTGATGTTGTCTATCTTCAAAAGAACAGATTCGTTCCGGATTAGGAAACGGAACGCTTTCAACGCCATAAACGCTGCCTTTAGTTCCAATATGTTTGAGGGCACACCGATCTGGCGAAAACTCCATTTCCCCTGCATGCACATCCCGTTGCAGTGGGCTCCCCACCCAATTATGCTCGCATCCGAGGTTATCACGATGGGAATTGAAGCCTGTATTTGATGACAGTTCATCAGATTCTTCCTGCATAGCCACCAGGCTAGGGATTCCCTCACATCCTGTGGCAAGGAAATTACTTGGTTCAAGTTCCATTTGTTCCATTTTTTCAGAAAAATGAACTGCAGTGGCCGAAGATGCCAGTGGGCCCACTTTACCATAGGGATCACTGCCGACATGGAACCTAGCAAACTCATGCAACTTCTTGCTGATATTTGTCGACACTGGAGGAGTGTTGCTACTTTCCTCTGAATCATCACTACTTTTTGCTCTGGAAGACAGACTTTGTTCAAATTTGTTACAAACCTGGCTCCCAGAAAGATCATATCTTGGGATGGCTTGAGCTGACTCTTGTTGTGGTTTATTAACCAGCCGAGGTTTCTCAATGTAGATAGGAGCTGATCTTGATGTTGCAACAACTGGTCTTTGTTTTGATGCAGAATTAGTATATCGTCCAGGTAATGGAAGGTTCGAATACCTGCAGTCCTCAATAATGCTATCACAGGCAGTAATATTTTTGTGAAAGTCCTTGGCGCTGTTGATATTCCAAAAGGCAGTGCTCGAAACTGAAAGTGATTGCCCTGAACGGAGAAACGTAGGAACTTTTGATAGTCTTTGTGAATGGGTACATGCAGATATGCATCTGCCAAGTCCACAGAAGTCATCCAATCGTACTCCCTTATCATTGGTATAATGGACTGGAGTGACTCCATTTTGAAATGGCTCGTTTTTATATGACGGTTTAAGAACTTCAGGTCTAGGACTGGCCTCCAGCTTCCGCTTGCCTTTGGTACTAAGAATAGCTGTGAATAGATTCCTGCGAAGCGCTGATTTACCGGAACCTCGGTGATTGCCTTTGCTTTTAGAAGTGTCTCCACATAGTCCAATAGGGTTTGACGCTTTAGTTTGCTTTGCGGGATTTTTGTGGAGATATAACGAGCTTTTGGAAGAGTTGACAGAAATCTCCATTTGTGTCCGTTCTTTACTGTATTTAGCACCCACGACTCTTGTATTTTCTCCACCCAGGACTCTGTAAAGAGACTTAGTCTGGCCCCCACTGGAGAATCCTGGATGGACGTCATCTCAAAAGGACTTCTGGCCTTGTTGTGAGGTGGAGGTGGTCTTTCCCTTGTTCTTCAGAAACGAGGATTGGGTGCCCCTCCAGTTTCTATTGAACTGTTTTCCAGGCCTGTAGGACCTAGCTTGCTGAAATCTATTTTGGAAGAAACGTTTAGAATTTTGTTGCTTAAACTCCTTTTGTTTTCTGTCCTGTGGGATGAGACCTGTTTTGCCCCCTGTCACCATAGTAATTGCTTTGTCCATTACTGGACCGAACAAATGAGTGCCATCATAAGGAATTTTACACCAATTGTTCCGTGACGCTGGGTCGGCAGACCAAGGCTTCAGCCACAGCGCCCTCTTTGCCGTCACACAGTGTAGCATAGATCTTGCTGAGGAGCGTATGGTATCTATTGCTGCTTCTCCAACAAAATCTCCCGCCAGCTTAAGTTCATCAAGGGCTTTTATAATTTCTTGCCTATCCGTGTCATTATTCAGAGCGGTTTCCACGTTTTCTACCCAGACCTTAATGGCCTTGGCCAAAGAAGTAAGGGCGACTGCTGGTCTACATGCACTCCCCGCTGCCAAAAAGGCTTTCCTTATGTCAATATCAATTTTTCTATCTAGAGGATCTTTAAACAATATGGCATTTTCCATTGGTAAAGTGACATGCTTCGCTAGCCTTGTAATAGATGCATCTATTATAGGCGCCACATCCAATAGTTTCGCATCCTCTTCTTTTAGAGGATATAACTTAGAAAATCTATTTGTTAAAGCTTGCTTATGGTCAACCTTGGCCCATTCTTTCAGTATAATGTCTTTGATGACTTTCATAAAGGGAAAAGCCTTTTGTTGTGACTGCAAATGTGGATAATATTTATCTGGTTGCTCAGTTGAGTCACCCTCGTCCTGCCAATCAATCGCAGATTTAATTGCAGATAGGAAGGCTGGCACCAAGGCGAAATCAAAGCCAAGAGGAGGTAAGTCCCCCTGAGTACCAGATTCCTCCATTTGCGGTTGAGCGGCAGAGGGTGGAATTGACTGAGAGGCAGACAGCTTTTGAAAAGTCTCTTGCACGGCCTGCTGGATATAAGACAAAACTTCCTGATTTTCAGTATCTTTGTCTCTAGCAGCCTCAGAAAGACAAGTTTGACACAATTTTTTATCCGGCAGAGACGGCTGAGTGCAAGACCAACATATATTCAGAGCAGGTTCCTTGTGACTTGTCAACAATTCACAATCTGAAGAATGAGACCTGGATCTATATTGTCTTTTCGGAGACCTATTTGCATAGTATCTCTGAGGAGAGAATCGATCCCAGTCATATCTGTCCCCAGGAGAAGCTCTTCTTGATGAACGTCTATATTGATAATCATAATCATTACGCCTCCTAGGAGACCTATATCTGTAAGATTCATAATAAGGCATTGATGCTGTATAATCTGGAGACCGTCTCCTCTGATCATAAGGCCTCCATGAAACATCAGGTCTGTCCACATATAGTCTTTGCGGAGATTTCCTCCTTGCGGAGACAGATCTACTTGATCTGCGGAAATCCTCACGGGACTGTGGTGCATCTTTTGTTGACCCCGACCGGTTGCTCTTAGTAACCAGAAGTCCATCTTCTCTCTCATGCGGACTGTGAAAACACAAAGAAAATATAGTGTTTTCACTAAAAAAGAATCCGCATATAAAAGACAAAGTAAGAGAAAAGAGCACTCTTTTTAAAATACCAGCACCGGTGCACCCCCTTATAAAACAATACACCCTGTGAACCACCAGAGTGATAGGATGCATTTAGCATCCTTTACCTGGATTTTCCAGCGGAGGCCCCCTGCGCAGAGTCATCCATTTCCCCTTTAAAAGAAGTATTTAACCTCATAAGCCTCCTGTACTGCTGCCACATAAATATGCACAATCATAACAAATATGCTCTTTCAGACCTGAATCCGATGAGGTGTAGGTCACAAGAGCGTCCGTCATCCAGCCTTACTTCTAGAGGGGAAGCAGCGTTCAGCAGTTTAGCCAAACAGCCAGCTCCCACGCCTCCTGTAGTGTTCGGCGTCCTCTTCCCCTCTGCTTCCTGGATATAGGACGTCATGCGTGATGCAGCCAATCAGATGCCTGGTTGAAGTCTCGCGAGATTTGGCAGCAACTTTTCTATTGGGTGGCAGCCATGTTTGAAGAGGGCTTTAGGGGAAAGGACCTCCGCATGCAAGCAGACGGCTGAAGTCCTACTTGGGACAACTATGCCGCCGAGACACGGGAGAGGCTGAACCCGTGTAAGGGGGAAAGAAAGAGGAAAAAGAAAAACCAAAAAATGGACCCA
Source organism: Hyperolius riggenbachi (assembly GCF_040937935.1). NCBI lineage: Eukaryota > Metazoa > Chordata > Amphibia > Anura > Hyperoliidae > Hyperolius > Hyperolius riggenbachi. The sequence goes on along the minus strand of NC_090647.1, from coordinate 539,760,959 downwards.
GGTAAAAAAAAAAAAGATAAGGTCCTAAACAGAGTACCTGTCCATCGAGGACAGAAAAAGAGAATGACGGGACGGATGGGGGCGGAATTCTTTTAAGAGTACGTTGTCCTATCGGGGTCAGGGGGCGTGGCCCATACCCATTAGTATGCCGCCATGTTTATTTGGGAAAATGTCATGTGATCAGGTCAGCAGCTCAGTATAATGTCATGTGATCAGGTCAGCAGCTCAGTATAATGTCATGTGATCAGGTCAGCAGCTCAGTATAATGTCATGTGATCAGGCCAGCAGCTCAGTATAATGTCATGTGATCAGGTCAGCAGCTCAGTATAATGTCATGTGATTAGGTCAGCAGCTCAGTATAATGTCATGTGATCAGGTCAGCAACTCGCTATAATGTCATGTGATCACATGCCTTACTTAGCACTATTCCAGAATTATACCGCACATCACAGATTACACACCAATAATGTTGCAACGTTACAGCACTGGGCGCATGCAGTACACTCACAGGGAATATCTATTCTACAATCTAGATCGTTATGTTTGTCTAACAATAATTCTTCATGCACCTGTCCTATTTTAGGAATATAAAACATTTTTTACATTTTTTTTTTGCTATTTATCCAGGTGTATTGTAGAAACTAGATTTTTTTAAGGTGTTTTGTTCGATTGGGAAAAGATTAAATCAGGGCTGTGGAGTCCATACATAAATCATCTGACTCCCCAGCTTATGAAACCATCGACTCCGACTCAAGGTACCCAAAATTGCTCCGACTCCACAGCCCTTACTAGGGCATGAAGTGGGTACAAAAATCACCCAAATCCGACTCCTCAGTTTATGAAACCACACATGCAGTGTAAATATCGTAGTCTAGGGAAAATTTAGGGGAAGCCAATTAACTTCTCTGTATGTTTTTGGGATGTGAGAGGAGACCGGAGTGCCCGGTTGATGGGCCAGTGTGTTTTCCTTCCAGCAGATGAGGTGAGAACGTACCGTGCTTTGGGCTGAGGATGGGGAAGGGGTCTCCCAGCTTCCAGAAGAAATACATGAACGTCAGCCATAAGATGCAGGCGAAGAGCAGCCTCTGGCGGTGCACTGCAGACAGGGAGAGGAAGGGTTAAATGACAGGCACGCCACACATCACATCTCAGCTGCCGTACATATCAAGTACATAAGAAAATTGTCTTTAGTTTTGAATGATAAAAGGAAAAGAAATAAAATGGTAATATAATGAAGCTCAGCACTATACAGTCTAATGGTGCCCACACACAGTACAATAAAAACTTTCCATTTCTCCGTTTATTGGACCAAAACGATCAAATCGAATAAAAGTTGAAAATACTTTTTTTTCCTTTTTTTTATTTGCTCAAGAAAAACAAATGATTATCCAGTTTTTTTTCCAATAAAAATCTGATCAGACATGTTGGAAAGATATTTATATTTGTTAATTTTGATCAATGCGATTCTTGGATCTAATGGGTTAACCGAAATGAAATGATCTAATTGAAAAAAAAGAAAAAAAAATGTACCATGTATGAGCATGAGCACCATAAGGCTGGTCTTACATGGCACAATTTTGTTCATCCAATTTACCATTTCTATGTAATAGAAGGGAACTGCCTAAATTATCCTTTCAGTATATTCACTTAATTTACCCTTATACTACATAGAAATGGTAAGATTGGATGAAAAAAATTGTACCAAGTAATGGGCACCAGAACACTTATTTTTTGCATTGCAATGCTCTTGTCGTATCACAGTGCAAAAAATGTCAATGGTGACCCAGCAGCAGAGTGTGCAGACAAGTCATATGCATAGCCCTGCCTCCTGTTCAGTGGCTCCCAGCTGGGCAGGAAGTACATCACTGGGGTCCCTGTCGGTCTGCGGATACGCGCAGCACGCGCTCCGCCATTTACACTGTCGCCCATAGACTTGCATTACATCAGGTTCTGTGCATTAAGTGCAGTGCTTGCAGGAAAGCGCTGCAGCTCTTCTTTTGGCTCAGATACTTTTGGCGCACCGCAACAGACCGAAACAAGTGTGAAAGTGCCATAGACTTAAATTGCTTCTGCAGCTCCCTGAGATAAAAATGGATAGAGCAACACAGGTTTCACCTGCAAGTGTAAAAGGGGCCTGGCACTTACGCTAGATAAAAGTAGATCATTCATTGTAAAACAGCCCAACAGAGTGTAAAGATACAAATACAAACGATGATTCTCAGGCACAACATATGATCTACCCTGTTGGAGTCATTCGGGTGATCATCGTAATCCACGCAACACTATGTGTAGAAGTATCGTTATATGTGTTCATTGGGAATCGTTTGTATGCAACACCTTTTGTCGGGTGTGTTTACTTAAAGGGAACGTCCGGCAAAAAAAAAAAGGTTCCCTTACCTGGGGCTTCTACCTGCCCCATGCAGCCATCCTGTGCCCTCGTAGTCACTCACTGCTTCTCCGGTCCCCCGCCGCCAGCTAGTTTTGTTTTTGCCGACCTGCCGACCCCGAGGTCGGCAAAAACGAAACTAGCTGGCGGCGGAAGACTAGAGCAGCAGTGAGTGTGACTACGAGGGCACAGGATGGCTGCATGGGGCAGGTAGAAGCCACAGGTAAGTGAAATTCATTTGGTTTGTTTTTTTGCCTGACGATTCCTCTAATTTGAAAAAAAAAATCCATGTAGAGTGTACCTAGCACCTGTTTTGCCTGTAACCAGGGCCGGATTTACAACTCAGAGGCCTGTAGGAACAGACGTTCTGGCGCCCTGAACTCCGACCCTGAACACAGGCGACACCCCAAGTAAAATATTCTGAACTCTAATCCCTGCCTTATGTCACTGTCCTTAGAATATTACTCTATAATCTCGGTCTCATATCATCCTTAGTGACAGGAGACAAGGATTAGGGTGTAAGTGCCTGAGGTAAGGGATATGAGGCAGAGATTAGACTGTAAGCTCCTGAGGTAAGTGATGTAAGGAGGAGGAGCCACCTCTCCCACATAAGGCGCCTGTAGGCACGTGCCTACAGTGCCCTATGGAAAATCCGGCCCTGCCTGTAACTGCTGCTTTCCATCCCAGAAGCCCCTGATGTCTGAATCAGACCAGGGCACCATTTAATAGATCACATTCAGGCAGAAATTGGAGGCCATGCAGGAGTGATTAGGCTGAAAATTAGCAATCTGATGAACACGTTATAAGCACAGTGATCTGACAACGAATGTTCATTCTGCAAACATAACAGCACTTTTCACTCATCTCAATTAGCCGATTTACTTACTTGATAACTTGATTATTACATAGACATAGCATGGTAGAGTCTCCACTACAAAGTCACTTGGGTGCCACAGTAATTAAGCAAGCCATACACTATTCAATTATCACTCCATTTTTTTGTTTTTGATTAAACCAAGACGATTTTTTTCCTTGTTATTCTTTTTAAAATGCATACAAAATAAAATAATTATTAGAAAAAAGTACCACCCAAAGAAAGCATAATTTGTGGCAAAAAACAGAATGTATCGATCATTTCAGTGTGCTAAGTAATGCTTATGTTATTGGTGAATGAATGCGAAGAGTGGAATGTGAAAATTGCTCTGGTTTTTAAAACTGTAGTTGGGAAGTGGTTATTAATGAAAACAAAATAGAGTGTTAATTGAGTAGTGTATGGTCAGGACCTGAGCACACTTGTGCTGCTGTGCCTTTTTCAGCATTGTGTTTCATTGACAGGGATGCTCATCACGGATTAATCACGAGTTACCATGGTGGTTACTAGTCATTCAAATTAGCTCTAATTGCCGCAGCTGAGCGGGTAGATGCGGCGGGGTTAATTACCCCTAATGCCGCTCTCCGCCCAGCGTTTCAACGAGCTTGCAAGCGTCCTAATGGACGCGTTGCAAGCCTCGCTATGGAGCACTTCTTCCTTCTGGCTTGAAGTAGGAAGTGCGCCATAGCGAGGCTTGCAGCGCATCCAATAGACGCTTGAAAGCTCATTGAAACGCTGGGAGGAGAGCGGCATTATGGGTAGTTAACCCAGCCGCATCTACCCGCTCAGCTGCGGCAATTAAAGCTCATTTGAATGAGCATGCCTGATCATTGAAGTGTTGCTGAGAAATGCACAGAGGTGTGCAAGTGTGCTCAGGCCCATATGCCTGGTATATATACACCACGCAATTTTCCCGTCAGATCAATGTGAAAGTTCCCATTGTTCGATAATTACCAATATGGTCGATCTGCTTCCAATCAAGAAAAGGATCGATTTTGAGATCTGTACTGTACAAAATCGATCCGTTTCTTGATCAGAAGCAGATCAGACATGTTGGAAAGTATCGAATGGGAAATTTTCAGTTGATCTGACTGGTACACATTGGGTTCCATTCACAATACCATGTTCGGTAAAGAGATTTGTAGCAAAAAAATAACCGACAGCAGTAATTGCGATTTTTTTCTATCCACATTCAAAAAAATATTTCCGAGTGCGAGTAAAGGTTGGTAAATAAGTGCGGTAACAGGGTGGTAATAGTGATAAAACAAAGTAGTTAAACGTTCCTTAACCACTTGCCGACCGCACACTCATACCGTGCGGCGGCAAAGTGGTAGCTGGAGGACCAGCGACGCACATCAGACACAAAGTCCAGAAAACACATCTCGAAGTTCTCTAGACTACATGGGATTGGATGTGAAGCGAAAAATAGCACCAGGTACTTACAGGTGATAAGAAAAAAAAAAACCCGGTAATTAGAGAGGAACTATAACCAAGGATTGATCTTCATCCCAATCAGTAGCTGATACCCCCTTTCCCATGAGAAATCTTTTCCTTTTCACAAACGGATCATCAGGGGGCTCTGTATGGCTGATATTGTGGTAAACCCCTCCCACAGTTTGACCTAGGTCCTGACAGTTTCCTGTCTGTGAACCTTTTGCACTGTGGGAAATAACAGTTAGTTACAACTGTATCAACTGTATCTTCCTCTGTGCATATGTATATCTACAGTATAAACAAAACAACCTTTTAGCCTATCGCATTGTTGGAGGGTGTGGTTATATATAATGGCAGTTGGTGCTATTTTTGTTTCATGTCTGCCAGTAGTAAAGATGATGACCTGCAGGCTGACTGTGGATCAAACAACATGAACTAATTAAATGGTGAATATCCATAATTTCTTGATTTCTCTTCTATTTTTTTAACTTCCCTTTTGCTAGTTCCTCTTTAACCTCCTTAGTGGTAACCCTGTGCTGGACACGGGGTAAGCCGCGCAGGAGGATTTCTCAGGCCCCGCTGGGCCGATCTGCATATTTTTTTTTTTATACACGCAGCTAGCACTTTGCTAGCTGCGTGTTACTCACGATCGCCGCCGCCCCGCGCCGATTCGCCGCTACCCGCCGCATCAGAGGGTGCCCCCCCCGAGACCCGTGCACTGCCTGGCCAATCAGTGCCAGGCAGCGCTGAGGGGTGGATCGGGACTCCCTCTGACGTCATGACGTCGGTGACGTCATCGCGCATGTCGCCATGGTGACGGGGGAAGCCCTCATGGAAATCCCGTTCAGAACGGGATTTCCGGATGGGCATACGCGCCGGCGGCGATCGGTGCATACGGGGGGATGCCGCAGGGAGGGGGGCAGCATGTAGCTAGCGCTAGGCTAGCTGCATGCAAAAAAAAATAATTAAAAAAAGGGTTAAAAAAAACCCTCCCGCGGCCGCAAGGCCGGTGGAATCATACCGCCAGGGAGGTTAAAGGTGAAACTGTACTCTGCTTTCATTATGTAATGAATTTCATTTTTGCAGAATTTAAGTCTTAACAGGTTGTTTTTTTTGTTTTTTTATACAGACATGTTACCACACTTTTATCACTTTTGTTTACTGCACTTTTTCCGCAAATGTTTCAGGCGGAATTCATTGTGAATGAGAATATAGTCATACTTCCGTCTGTAGCTTACTGACATTTGATTACTGAATGCAGTAACTCATTGTGAATGGAGGCCATTGTGTACCAGGCATCACATAACATGAAGTTTTCATATATGTGTTTACAGAATACATCAATGCACCGCTATCAAAAACAGATGGTCAATGAGGTGCTAAGAATTTAGAGTTGATGCAAATTTTATGGATCACTCAAATGCAGCAAATGCTAGTCAAATTTGCGTACATTTGCACAAACATTGCACCAACTCGGAATCATTAGCACCTCACTGAGCACCGTTACTTCTATCCGACTCTCGGTCTCTGTAGTATAACCTCTCGCACCATGCAGCAAGCTATCTCCTCTACAGGGAAAGACAGTGGGGTGTCATTGTACTCACACAGTCGAATATTGCTCACCACAAAGTAGCCAATGTAAAACGGGACCAGGAAGACCAGGACCAAGAGGATGACGCAGAGATTGAGCTTCCAGTGGAAGTATCTGGAACTGAAAGGCGAGAGTTGTTACATAAAGGTTTATTTAAATGAAACAGCGCTCCCCACCTTGTAACAGATCAAAAATCAAAAATCCCTAACACAGCACACCATGATAAAGCACACCTGAAGCGGAAAAAAACTTATGAGCTAATGAATTGTAAGCGTAGTACAGCTAAGAAATAGAACATTAGTAAAGAGTCTTATATTGTTTTCCAGTACAGGAAGAGTTACAAAAACAACAACTTAGTATTATCTTTGGAACTGAACTTTTTCAATTGTAAATCCTTTGTGTAACGTTGTTTGCACAAAAGGTCCACAATCATACCAGTCCCCAAAAAACCTGGGAACATGGAGCTCAACAACTTCAGACCCGTAGCCCTGACCCCCGTCATCATGAAGGTATTCGAGAGGCTGGTGCTGGCCCATCTGAAGCATTCCACCAGCACCCTCCTTGAACCACACCAGTTTGCCTACAGGGAAAACCGATCAGTTGATGATGCCATCAATGTCAGCCTAGCATACATCTCGGAACACCTCGACAGACCAGGGGCCTACGCGAGAGTCCTTTTCCTGGACTTCAGCTCGGCCTTTAATACCATCTGCCCGGACATTCTGATTGACAACCTTGCGCATCTCGGGATAGACTCCCTCCTCTGTAGGTGGGTTAAGGACTTTCTCTCCAACAGAACTCAACGGGTCAAGCTTGGCAGTCACATCTCCAGCGAGAGAACCACCAATGTCGGTGCACCGCAAGGCTGCGTGCTGTCCCCACTCCTGTTCTCCCTGTATACCAACAAATGCACCTCGACCTCCGACTCCGTCAAAGTTATTAAATTCGCTGACGATACCACGCTTATCGGCCTCATCGACAGAAACGGGGAGGACCCTTATCGAAATGAAATTGCGAGGATCTGCGATTGGTGCAAGGACAACAATCTTGTTCTCAACACGGCAAAGACAGTAGAACTGATCGTGGACTTCCGGAAACTCCCCCCTGCCCCCCTCCCTGTGTTCATCGACGGGTCTGAGGTCTCCAGAGTTCAAAGCGTACGGTTCTTAGGCACAACCCTAACAAGCGACCTCAAATGGGAGCAGAACACTACTAAAACCCAGAAGAAAGCACAGCAAAGGCTATTCTTCCTGCGCCAATTGAAGAAATTCGGCATGTCAAGGGAACTGCTGACCAGCTTCTACACCTCGACCATCGAATCCATCCTCTGCTGCTCCATCATAGTCTGGTATGCCGGAGCAACTGCTAAGGATAAATACAAACTCCACAGAGTGATAAACGCAGCAGAAAAGATCATCGGCGCCCACCTGCCCTCACTAGATCTCCTCTACTCCACGAGGATGAAGACAAGGGCCACCAAGATCCTACTCGACCCCTCCCACCCGGGCAGACGCTACTTCGAGACCCTTCCATTGGGACGCCGGTTCAGATCCATCCCCTCCAAAACCACTAGGCGTATGAACACCTTCTTCCCCCAAGCAGTTCACCTGCTGAACTCACTGAACTCAAGACCCCCCCCACCACCACCATCACTGGGTCAATCTAGCCCCCAGGGCAACCCAAGACTCTAAATGTGTTGCTCTATACGGTTGCGTGTATGTTTTGCTTTGCCTTGATTATGTTTGCCGGGTGTTATATGTTGCCGGGTGTTAAGTGTTATATGTACCTGAACTGCCATTTGCCATGTGAACCACAAGCAATTCCGGGCCCACCAATCGGTGTGCTTGGCGACAATAAAGATGATTCTGATTCTGATTCTGCAGCAGCTGTGCACCTATCCATACAGGCTATCGTGGCTATTATTCCGTTAGTAGAGTGGGGTCTTCCATTTCTCACCACTTGCAGCCTGTGAACCACAAGGCTCCCCCTGCTCATGCAGATGCATGGTTTCTACTGTAAATGCAGGGATGCTGGGAAATGTAGTCTAGCTTCTACTGTTCTTCCTACAGTCACGCCCACATGCATATAGCATGCAGTTTATGGTCCACAAATGACACTCACCTGCTATTTAACAAGCCGAGGATCTCAAAAATAATCAGTTCAAACATGGTGCAGGAAAAGGCGAAAGTCACAGAGAAGACAACTTGGACGACATACTGCCGCACCTGGGTGAGGAAACAGATATGTGAGATTCATCATCCCAAACCAGAAGAAACACTTGGTGCAGCCGCAAAATATTTCTGCCTTCTGTGCAGATACAGGGCACGAGCTTTACTTTCCAACATCAAGATGGAGGAAAAATAAGTCTTAGTGATTTTAGATACCGCATAGTTTTATTCTTTATATAAACATTTACCAAGTAAATTGAAAGTTTTACTGTCTCTAATCAGTGGCAGCCTATTAAGTGTCCCAGAGTTAAAAAAAAAAAAAAAGGTCAATAATTCATGTATTGTATCCAGGGCTGTGGAGTCGGAGTCGTGGAGTCGGAGTCGGGCAATTTTGGGTGCCTGGAGTCGGAGTCGGAGTCGGGAAAAAATGCACCGACTCCGACTCCTAATGAATTTGTAACTGTAATTAAAATAGAAAATATGATAAAATGTTCTATTTCTCAGATAATAGTCATTAAAAATAATGTATATATACAGTAATAGCTGTGCTTAGTCCACAAAAATGAAATAAACCAATCAAAATTAGTTACTTGTGCTGCTTCAATAAAGCAGTCCCCGTATTTTTAAGGTCAGATATACATATCTGATTGTGACTGTATATATGATGTGTACACAGGAATCTCTTATATATACTAAATAACATCTATGCTGTAAGTATAAAGCCTGATGTGTAGCTGTGTCACTAATAGAGATGGTCAACGAGATGGAAATAATTCTGCATTGATGCTGATTTATGCAAATGTATGCACTCCCTTTGCTGATGAAATCAAATAATTTGATGTGTTGTTAAAATTTGGTTTGGTGACTACAAATTAAAGGGTAACTGAGACGGATGAAAAGTAAAGTTTTATACATACCTGTGGCTTCCTCCAGCCCCCTTCAGGCTAATCAGTGCCTCGCTGTCCTCCACCACCCGGATCTTCTGCTATGAGTCCTGGTAATTCAGCCAGTCAGCGCTGTCCGGCCGCATGCCGCTCCCACAGCCAGGAGCATTCTGCACCTGCGCAATAGTGCTGCACAGGTGTAGTATGCTCCTGGCGGCGGAGTGTGTGCATGCACACTACGCCTGACTGGCTCAAGTACCTGGACTCATAGCAGAAGATCCAGGTGGTGGAGGAGGACAACGAGGGACTGATTATCCTGAAGGCAGCTGGAGGAAGCCCCAGGTATGTATAAAACTTTAATTTCATCTGTCTCAGGTTTACTTTGTTACACAGTAGTACTATACTCTACATATGCACTCCCCACAGAGCTACAGGGAATCCACTGAGAATGCTGTGCACATTGAACACAGAGGTGTTGTCTGTTTACAATCTCCTCATTCCCCTGCAGAGTACCTGCACATCATTCTTACATGTACCCACACTTACATTGCCTAGGGCCTGATAGATGTTCTTTGTTCCGGTTTGTACCTTTTACAAGTACTCTTACCAAGGACTAGTTTTAGTCTAAAGGGAATAAATATAGTAGTCTACATATCCTTCTCACTTCAGTTGTCTTGTAAAATTCCTAAGCGTTGGCAGTTAAGAGACGAATTTCATGTTACATACTTTTAATCAACAAAATTGTAATATGCAAATTAGAGGAGTCGGAGTCGTGGAGTCGGAGGAATCCTAAACTGAGGAGTCGGAGTCGGTGGATTTTTGGACCGACTCCACAGCCCTGATTGTATCTCCTCCCTGCTCTCTGAAGTTGTATACTGCCAGGAAAACTTTTATGGCTGTAGTTTGCTTATCAATGATGTTTACTATATTCCCGACTAGGTACCGACAAGACAGAAGCTGTCACTTCCATACCTAGAAATTAACTCTTTCAGGCAGAAAAATAAAACAAGTAAAACAGCCTGGTTATTAGTATGTTTTGTACTGATGCTGAACATACACATATGTTTATCTCACCTTGTCGCCTCGGGTACATTTTAAATAGTGAGGCCCAACCCAATATTAGTATTCCATATAGTGTTCCCAATAAAGTACTCAATGTACAGGATTTGCCTTCTTAAAGGGGGTTGTAACATCAAAAAATAAAACATTTCCTAAAAATCATTAGTGCCCCAAATACAGTATATATGTAAGCCCCTTTTTTTCAAAAATATATGTCCCCTAATTTTTTTATTTTTTTTACTTGGTCTGTGCGTCTTTGCTGAACTGTGCCGAACTGGGCAGTGCCAACAGAATTGTGGAAAGTCTTTTTTTTAGCTACAGTAACGAGCTTTTCATAGGCCCAGAGGAAACCCATGCAGACAGAAGGATAGTGTCCTGGCCCACATTTAAACCCAGTGCTGCAAGTAGGGCTGTTCACTTCACCCGCACAACGAGGAACTTTTTCAGTTAGGCGAGATCTAATTAATGGAAACCCATAAAACAATTCAAACTACATTTTCAGTATTTTAGGACAGTGTTAGAACATCTGTGAAATTGTTGTGTCTGTGTCTCCACTATGAAAAGTTCTGGTCCCTTCTTTTTCCAGTGAAATGATCACGGTAACAGGTTACCTGCTCAGTAGCAGACAAAACACAAAATATTTTACTGGAGTTACAAGTCAGTGACCCACTGCTTGATGTCTCTAACAAGACACAGAAGACACGAAAAGACACAGAACATTTATATTGCCCCTTTCTCCTGGCGGACTCAAAGCATTTGAGCTGCAATCACTAGGAGACACTCTGTAGGCAGGAGCAGAGTTAGGGAGTCTTGCCCAAGGTCTCCTTACTTAAAATGTACCTGAGATGGGTATTGTAAGAAAAAAATATACATACCTGGAGCCTCCTCTGGCCTGATAGCTCCCTCATAGTCCTTGATCACCACCTGGTTCTTTTGCAATTGGCCCCAGAAAGTCCTCCAGTCTGGGGCTAACTGCGCATGTGTGTAAAGGCAGCGCACGTGCTCTGGTCACCAGGCGCAATCTGCACCTGTGCAGTACTACTGCGCATGCACAGAACACTCCTGGCGACGGGAGCGAGGCAGGACTGCGCCTGCGCCAACTGGCCCCTGCTGGATGACTTACCGGGGCCAGTTGCAGACCAACCAGGAGTCGACTGAGGACTACGAGTGAGCGATCATGTATATTGTTTCTTACAATCACCATCTCAGGTACATTTTAACAGGTGCAGGCTTACTGAATAGGAAGAGCTGAGATTTGAAACCAGGTCTCCTGTGTCAGAGGCAGAACCCTTAACCATTACACTATCCAGCCACTGCAAGGCTAACAAGATCGTTTTGATCCCCCATCTCTAAGCACCATTCAACAAGACTCTGCCACAAAACTCACCTCGTAGTCTTTGAAGAGCTGCCGCATGAAGAACAGCCATCCAAATCCAAAGAAGAGCAGCTGAGAGGAGAGAAACAGGACACTGTGAGCTTGTGCAAGCAGCATGAAGGGTAGAGCTAAAGTCATTGGCCTCAATTCACTAAACTTATCTCCTGTCTTTAATAACTCTTCTAGAGTTGTTACCATGGTGATAAGGCATGTAGTATTCAGGAAACATTTTACCTCAGGCAAGCCTAAAGTTAACTCTTCTGTCTTTAAATTAACTCTCCAATCCTTAAAATAACTCCAGAGTTAAAGACAGGCTGTTAACCTCCCCGGCGTTCTATTGAGATCGCCAGGGAGGCTGCGGGAGGGTTTTTTTTTAATTAAAAAAAAACTATTTCATGCAGCCAACTGAAAGTTGGCTGCATGAAAGCCCACTAGAGGGCGCTCCGGAGGCGTTCTTCCGATCGCCTCCGGCGCCCAGAATAAACAAGGAAGGCCGCAATGAGCATCCTTCCTTGTTTGGCTTTCCTCGTCGCCATGGCGACGAGCGGAGTGACGTCATGGACGTCAGCCGACGTCCTGACGTCAGCCGCCTCCGATCCAGCCCTTAGCGCTGGCCGGAACTGATTGGTCCGGCTGCGCAGGGCTCGGGCGGCTGGAGGGACCCTCTTTCGCCGCTGCTCGCGGCGGATCGCCGCAGAGCGGCGGCGATCAGGCAGCACACGCGGCTGGCAAAGTGCCGGCTGCGTGTGCTGCTTTTTATTTGAGGAAAATCGGCCCAGCAGGGCCTGAGCGGCAGCCTCCGGCGGTGATGGACGAGCTGAGCTCGTCCATACCGCTCAGGAGGTTAATTAGCTGCATGTGAAAATAACTACAGAGGAGGTAAATTAACTACAGGAGAGGTAACTTAAGGAATGAAGAGGTAAGATAACTCTCTCACGTGTGGAGGTAAGTTTTCTCTTGCCTTATTATCTCTAGCATGATCTTAGTGAATTGAGGCCATTGTCATTTATAACTGTAGCCACTGCCCGCATTGGAGAGATTTCCTCTAACATGCTGTCCTTTGTAAAGCCATTGAAATGGGCAAGTAGAGAGTACATTTTCCCCGGACGCAAAAAGGAAGAAAAAACCTTTCATTGATATCGTTCCTCATTCCAGAAACAAAAAAAAGGTTCCTCTACTTAAGTTTCTACATCCTCTGTATGTCATCTATTTTCCAGTAGCTTCTAAAAGATGCAGAATCCCCACGGAGACAAGGAAGCGATTCCATATGATTAGTGTAGAGTTCACACCTTCTCCCCGTTTTTCTGATGCTAGCATTTCCTTCCAAAGTGAAAAAAGAAATATTCACAGGAAAGTGAACCAAATTGGCCCGGGAGTGACTGTATGACTGTGGCACAGGGAGGTGTGTACACATCTGTGATTGATGTCGCCCATTGGGGGTCGGTACCCAATCCCCTTGGGCGACATCACTGGGCTGACCAGTACATACATGTGTGTGTCAGCTCGGTAGCTGATGACACGTACTGTAGCTATGTAGGGGCAACAACGGAGCAGCGTGTATGACGTCACACAGTGGGCAATGGGAAAAAAAATCATCTGGCTCCTCAGTTTAAGAAACCAGACTCCAGCTCCAGGTACCCAAAATTGCTCAGATTTAGACTCCTTAGTCTAATACTCACCAGGGCTGTGGAGTTGGTACAATAATCTTATGAAAGCAAGAGAGTACGGGATATCAACCCAAAATAGGCTCGTCTCACCCATAAATATAGTAGTATCAAAAAGGCAAGGTATAGGGAGCACTGAGCTGGTGTAAAAATATGAAAATTTATTGCAAAATTCAATAGCCTATAGACATGCAAAATCCTCTTGCATTGCACTTTAAGACCACCCATAATTCTGATGTGTCTGGGCTGCGATTTATGGGCATCTATAAATTGAACATCAGCCCGCGCCGTGGAGATTATGACACACAATTGTTAAAGAGAACCCGAGGTGTGTTTAAAGAATGTTATCTGCATACAGAGGCTGGATCTGCCTATACAGCCCAGCGTCTGTTGCTATCCCAAACCCCACTAAGGTCCCCCTGCACTCTGCAATCCCTCATAAATCACAGCCATGCTGTGAGGCTGTGTTTACATCTGTAGTGTCAGTCTCAGCTGCTCCCCCGCCTCCTGCATAGCTCTGGTCCCTGCCCCTGTTCCTTCCCTCCAATCAGCAGGGAGGGAAAGGATGCAGGCGGGGACTGGAGTTCTGCAGGAGGCGGGGAGAGCAGCAGACTGACACTATAGAGATAAACACAGCCAGCTCTGACAAGCTGTTTGTCAGCAGCGTGGCTGTGATTTATGAGGGATTGCAAAGTGCAGGGGGACCTTAGGGGGGTTTGGGATAGCAACAGAGGCTGGGCTGTATAGGCAGATCCAGCCTCTGTATGCAGATAATATTCTTCAAACCCACCTCGGGTACTCTTTAAGAAAAGAATCCATGTGGATCTATAAGTGTGGCAGTTTGTTCCCAAAAGGTCTCAATAAGGACTTGAATATAAAATCTTTTTTGTAAGATCTGTTGAAAAAGATGGCTTTATCTGTATATGTATATATTGGAAAAAGTTCCTGTGTTCATCTCTCTTAAGTGCACATAATTGTTTTTTGGCCAGTAGATGGCAGCAAATACACCGGCTTTTTTAAATTTGCATATGATCGGCTCAAGCTATGGGCGGTTTCTGAAAGCATAAAAGGACACACACCCCTTGCTTACGTCACGTCTGAAGAAGTCACGTGGGTCGTGACTAAACGCGTCACGTGACACGCCATGCTACCCGGAAGTGGGTCCCGGCTTTCATCACCTGTGCCTCCGCATCTCTTCCTCCCCCCACTTCACCGTCACAGTGTTCCATGCGGCTGAAACCGGCGCACGATTCTTCAATGATGGCCGTTCCTATGGCGTGGTGAGATGCCGAAGTATCGGCTAAGGTTGCCAAACTGCTGCTACATATAACGGAAAGTGCCGTGAGTGTGAGCTAAGTTCTATTGATGGGGGTTGAGGTTTGACACTACCAGGGCCGGATTTGTGGGCAGGCCTTCGAGGCCTGGGACTAGGGCGGAGCTAAGTAAGGGGCGGGTTAAACAGTCAAGCAGCGTTACCAATGGCCGACCATGCCATTCCTCACAATGATACAGTGGCCAGTGTCACTTGTCTGTCTGCAGCCGCCCACCACTACTCTGAACTCAGTTGCATTGCATATCTGTGTGTGCAGGGGCAGCTGCAGACATGGACAGTGCGGGTGCTTTGCTATATGACAGGAGCAGTGGCCGATTCATTACAGCCCTTCCCGCTGTCAATCATGCTTCCCTCCGCCCCTCTTTCAGTATCAGTCTATGGTGGAGGAGGAGACAGTGCAGCCCGTTGTATCCCCGCCCTCCTCCTTGCTCCCCTGCCTATCAGAAATTCAGAGGGGCGGGGATACAGGAGATGATGGAGGAAGGAAATCGGCACGTTCGGTAAGTTATTACTACTTCTAAGAAGCTCTGATGCAGGCTGCACATGGATAGCTGCACTTCCCTGCTTCTCCCCTGCTTTGTGTCTCACTGTCCTTCTTACTGGGCATCTGCTGTATACTTCTCTTCTGCTCTTCCCCAGCACTCCCTCTCAGTAATAGTGCTGGGGAGATTTTTCCGTGCCGCTGTAGTGCCCAGTATAGCCCCACGGGGTGCACGGAAAAAAAGTGATGAATGCAGTGCAGACCTCCATGAAAGAAATAGTAAATTAAGCTGTCTAGGCAGGAGAGGAGGCTGACAGGGCAGCACATTGCTCAGTGACAGTTAAAAAGTTTTAAGCCATTCACATATAACATGCACCTAGTGCAAATGCATTTGCTGTACAGTGCTGCAGAAATACAAACCAGTGTGTGACGCCCCCTACCACTGACACCCTCTGTAGCTCTCCCTCCATGGCATGTCTGATCTAAACTCTCCTCTGTTCTTCATTACAGCTAGGTATTTGAAAGTGTACCAGAGCTGAAAAGTAAAAAGATTTTATACCTGGGGCTTCCTCTAGCCCCATCCACCTGGATCGCTCTCATGCCGCCGTCCTCCGATGTCTGCAGCTTCGGTACCAAGTCCCCACACTTCCGTCAGAGCCAGTCTGGTGTAAGAGAAATGCGCTGTTTGCGTATCTCTCCAGCAGCCGCTGGAGAGATACGTAGAGGCAGCACTTCTCCTGCGTAGCTGGCCGCAATGACGTCAGTGGCGGGACCCGGTTCCCGAAGCTGCAGGCAGCGGAGGATGGTGGCGGGGGAGCGATCCAAGCAGATGAGGCTGGAGGAAGCCCCAGGTATGTATAAATCTTTTTACTTTAGTCAGCTCGAAGTCCCTTTAAAAGAAACCTGAACTGAGTAAAATTATTTAAAATAAACACACAATGTACCTGCAAATTAATATTACATACTTACCTCGCCGTCAGTTCCTATCAGAAGCTTACCATTATCTTCTTACAGTGATCCCCTCCAGTTCTGACAATATTTTGTCAGAACTGAAATATACCAGTTGCTTTCAGTTATATATCAGCTGCTGTCAGTTACAACTGAATGTGCTAGGTAATGTCCATGTTTCCCTATGGCTCAAGTGGGCGATATTACAGTGTAACAGTGCACTGACCAGAAGCTGTTATGGGGTAATGGCCATTTTCAGCATGGAGGACGGAGAATTCCATTGATCACAGTGGACAAACAGGACGCAGGAGAGGAGAAAGAGATTGATGAGTAGACTACATAGGAGGTAAGTATGACGTGTTTATGTTTATTTTTACTTTTAATTTTCAGTTCAGGTTCTCTTCAAGGCTCGGTTCACACTCGAGATAAAAAACCAATCCGCATAAAAATGTATTCATCGAAAAGGGAAACATTTTTAAACATATCAGTTTTTTATCCACCTTTAGCGTGCAGTCAATGAGAAATGTCCATCGATACGGTAAAATCGTTGCAGACCCAAGTTTTCGGTTTTGTCAGAACGGATCCATAGGTTAACATTGGATCTGTTACCATCTGTTAGGATCCGTTCCGTCACAGTCTGCTAACAGTCCTTTTTTTTAGTGCCAATGTAAACCAGGCCTTAGCTGCATACTTCTTTACGGCTCTCAGGTGTTCTTGCATGTCATGTGACATGTCAGATGCTGTATAGAAGTATGCTGCTGCATAGCTCCTGCTG
This sequence comes from Hyperolius riggenbachi, assembly GCF_040937935.1. NCBI lineage: Eukaryota > Metazoa > Chordata > Amphibia > Anura > Hyperoliidae > Hyperolius > Hyperolius riggenbachi. The sequence goes on along the minus strand of NC_090647.1, from coordinate 539,743,990 downwards.
CAGTGGAGGAGGAAAGGTGTGTGAACCAGTCCAACTACAGTATTTAAAGAGTATCTTTAGTGAAGAAAGTGCCCCTATAGGATACTTACCTCTGGAGGGGGAAGCCTCTGGATCCTAATGAGACTTCTCTTGTCCTCCTTAGCACCCCGATCTAGCACTGGCCCCCTGAGAAAGTCTGCACAGGTGCACTATGGCTTCCACCGCTTGGTTGCCCTGAACAATGCCCTTCGTGCAGTAGCTGCTTTGGTGGAAATAGCCGAGCCCGATCCGGTCCACTCTACTGCGCCGGCAACTTGCACCTGTGTAGTAGAGCGGACAAGATCGGGCTCGGCTATTTCCGCCCAAGCAAGAAGCTGATACTGTGTCTGGGTGAGGTTCGCACTGTAAATATTATGGTGTCCATTTCGCCGGAGGAGCCAGCACTGGATCCATGCTGCAGAGAAGGACAGGGGAAGTCTCATTAGGACCTAGAGGCTTCCCCCTCCTGAGGAAATTCCCCCTCCCATGACCTGCCACAAATGTTTTAAAAGTATGGAGGAGCAGAAGTAAAGAAGACAACGGTTGGTTGGTCGGTGGGTGGGTGGGGGGGGGCACTTGATGACAATGGGCCTTGGGCGGTAAAAAGTACAAATCCGGCCCTGGACACTACCATATGTGTCAGTAATGAGAAGCGTACACATAATTTATGTAGAGGCGTGTATTTTCTTGGCTGTGCACATGGTTTGATTGCCCTTGCTATCCGGTCACCCTGCCTGGTTGTATCTGGATACAAGGTTACTATGGGCATGAAGACATTTTTATTGCATGCATGTTTTGGACTTTGATAGGAGTGCACTCCGGTTCCATGCAGCTGCCTCAGTATTTTGCTTGTTCCAGTTTTGGTTTTATGGGAGGGTATATGTTGTCTGTTTTTTGCATGTCTATAGGCTATTGAATTTTGCAATAAATTTTCATATTTTTCCACCAGCTCAGTGCTCCCTATACCTTGCCTTTTTGACAATAATCTTATGACTCAGACTCCTCAGTTTATGAAACTGACTCCAGGCACCCAAAAACTGCTCCGACTCTGACTTCTCGACTCCACAGCCCTGGTTGGAAAGGCGTTTTCAATCGCAGATCGGGTGAGTAGATCTGACAGCCGATTCACTTGGAGGTTGGGGGCTGCCGTACACACACCTGATTATCGGCTGAGGTGGTCATTATCAGTCGCCTCAGCCGACTTTAGTCAAGCATGCGTACAAGCCTTAGGTATCATCGCTGCAAAGACTGAGGTCAATTGTTCAATGTACTACCTGAAACAATGTAGATTAGGTCATGTAATAACCAGGGCTGTGGAGTCGGAGTCAGAGCAATTTTGGGTACCTGGAGTTGGAGTTCGGAAAAAATGCACCAACCCCGACTCCTAATAATGAATTTAAACTATTTAAAATATTATAAAATGTGCCATTTCTCAGATAATAGTCATCATAAATTATACATACAGTAATAGCTGTGCTTAGTCCACAAAAATGAAATAAACCAATCAAAATTAGTTACTTGTGCTGCTTCAATAAAGCAGTCCCCGTATTTTTAAAGTCAGATATACATATCTGATTGTGACTGTATATATGATGTGTACACAGGAATCTCTTATATATACTAAATAACATCTATGCTGTAAGTATAAAGCCTGATGTGTAGCTGTGTCACTAATAGAGATGGACTACGAGATGGAAATAATTCCGCATTGATGCTGATTTATGCAAATGTATGCACTCCCTTTGCTCATGAAATCAAATTATTTGATATGTTAAAATTTGGTTTGGTGACTACGAGTTAAAGGGTACCTGAGACAGATGAAAAGAAAAGTTTTATACATACCTGGGGCTGTCCACCTCCACCAACTGGATCTTCTGCTATGAGTCCTGGTAGTTCAGCCAGTCAGCGCAGTCCGGCCGCATGCCGCTTCCACAGCCAGAAGCGTGCTGCACCTGCGCAATAGTGCTGCGCAGGTGTAGTACACTCCTGGCGGCGGAGTGTATGCATGCGCACTACGCCAGACTGGCTCAAGTACCTGGACTCATAGCAGAAGATCCAGGTGGTGGAGGAGGACAGCGAGGGACTGATTAGCCTGAAGGGGGCTGGAGGAAGCCCCAGGTATGTATACAACTTTAATTTCATCTGTCTCAGATTTACTTTGTTACACAGTAGTACTATACTCTACATATGCACTCTCCACAGAGCTGCAGGGAATCCACTGAGAATGTTGTGCACATTGAACACAGAGGTGTTGTCTGTCACCCATAAACCTGGTTCAGATTGTGCATGAAGAATGTGTAATAGAGGAAGAATCTCCTCATTCCCCTGCAGAGTACCTGCACATCACTCTTACATGTACCCACACTTACATTGCCTAGGGCCTGATAGATGTTCTTTGTTCTGGTCTGTACCTTCTACAAGTACTCTTACCAAGGACTAGTTTTAGTCTATGACTAACGTGAATAAATATGGCAGTCTACGTATCCTTCTCACTTCAGTTGTCTTTTAAAATTCCTAAGCGTTAGCAGTTAAGAGATGAATTTCATGTTACATACTTTCAATCAACAAGATTGTAATATGCAAATTAGAGGAGTCGGTGGAATCCTAAACTGAGGAGTTGGGAGTCGGTGGATTTTTGTACCGACTTCATAGCCCTGGTAATAACTATATCTGCAGCTCTCAGCCACCTAATTAAGCCCCTTACCTGAGATATGACCATGAGGATGGAGTCAAACAGGAAGCTCATGGCTGATTGCTGATACGGTGGTCTTGTCTAGTGATTAGCGTAACTGTATCTGTGTCGGAGGCGATGGATCTAAAATTACAGCTGGGGATAAACTTCACATGCCCGGTACAATCTTTCCATTGCTCTGTGGAAGAAAATGACCCCATTAGGAATGCACTAAATAGAAATTAACATTTCTTTGTCTGTGTATTTATTTAGCACATTCATTGTCATCTAAAGCCACGCACACACAACTGACTGTAGTCGGCTGAGGCAACCGTTAACACCCGCCTCAGCCGACAATCAGGTGTGTGTACAGCAGCCGGCGACCTCCAACCAGCAAGTGATCTGGCAGATGCACTCAACCCCAGTGACGCCAAACCCCAGGCGATCCCATTGTTTGCAACGCTCCCCCGTGTGACAACACGCATGCGCCACTTGTCATCCCTCTTTATCCCCCTCGCATAGCAACACAGCTGACACGGCTGTGTGTGGCCCAGCCCAGCGATGTCACCCAAGCGGACCAGGTCCTGGTCTCCGACAGTCAACATCCATCAAAGGTGTGTACGCACTGTTTTGCATAGCATTTTTAGTAAGAGGGCTTAAAGGGAAGGTTCAGGGTGGCTCTAAAAAAAATTAAAATGCCCATCCACTTACCTGGGGCTTCCTCCAGCCGTGGGCAGCCAGGACGTGCCCTTGGCGCTGCTCCGCAGGCTCCCGGTCCCCTCCGGTGGCCGACCCGACCTGGCCAGGCCGGCTGCCAGGTCGGGCTCTTCTGCGTTTCAAAATGCGCCTCACGGGGGCGCGCTGACGTCATCGGACGTCAGCGCACCCCCTGCGCAGTACAGCCTGGAGGACGTCCGATGACGTCAGCGCGCCCCCGTGAGGCGCATTTTGAAACGCAGAAAAGCCCGACCTGGCAGCCGGCCTGGCCAGGTCGGGTCGGCCACCAGAGGGGACCGGGAGCCTGCGGAGCGGCACCGAGGGCACGTCCTGGCTGCCCACGGCTGGAGGAAGCCCCAGGTAAGTGGATGGGCATTTTTATTTTTTTAAGAGCCACCCTGAACCTTCCCTTTAACCACCCTGGCGTTCTATTAAGATCGCCAGGGCGGCTGCGGGAGGGTTTTTTTTAAATTTAAAAAAAACTATTTCATGCAGCCAACTGAAAGTTGGCTGCATGAAAGCCCACTAGAGGGCGCTCCGGAGGCGTTCTTCCGATCGCCTCCGGCGCCCAGAATAAACAAGGAAGGCCGCAATGAGCGGCCTTCCTTGTTTTGTTTAGATCGTCGCCATAGCGACGAGCGGAGTGACGTCATGGACGTCAGCCGACGTCCTGACGTCAGCCGCCTCCGATCCAGCCCTTAGCGCTGGCCGGAACTTTTTGTTCCGGCTACGCTGGGCTCAGGCGGCTGGGGGGACCCTCTTTCGCCGCTGCTCGCGGCGAATCGCCGCAGAGCGGCGGCGATCGGGCAGCACACGCGGCTGGCAAAGTGCCGGCTGCGTGTGCTGCTCTTTATTTGAACAAAATCGGCCCAGCAGGGCCTGAGCGGCAGCCATCGGCGGTGATGGACGAGCTGAGCTCGTCCATACCGCTAAGATGGTTAAAGGACATCCGAGGTGAAAATAAACTGATGAGAAAAACAATTGTATCTATTCTCCTTCTGCTAAAAATGACTTTTTTAGCTATCCCAGTTTTATTTTATATTTAAATCTAGTTTTTAAGTTTTTACTGTTTCATTGTCTCTGCTCAATGGCACCTTCATTGAAGTATGCAAGAGCTCAATTCTATGAATTATTGACCCTTTTGGTCTCTTTCCTGCACTCAGAAGCAATTTACTGACAGAAAAGTGTTTTATGGCTGTAATTACTTAGAAACTGTCACTTTCATACCTGATGTTTAATTCTTTCAGACAGAGAAAGAAAAAAAGGAACACGGCAGTTATTTGTGTGCTAGGCACTGTACATACACATGTCTATCTCATCATGTCACATGTCACCTCAGTTGTCCTTTAATCCTTTTTAGCCCCTTACACACTTCTAGCAGTTCTGGTTCACCATGAGCTTGCTATGAAATTTATAACTCTGTCCTCAGATGAGCTCACAATCTAATACCTACCATAGTCGTAGCCTAATGTCCTACCATATTATTATATAGCACTGACATCTCCTGCAGCACTTTACAGAGTACATAGTCATGTCACTAACTCTCCTCAAAGGAGCTCACAATCTAACCCTACCATAGGCAAAGTGTAATTTCCTACCATATTGTTATCTATTTGTATAGCACTGACTCTTCTGCAGCACTTTACAGAGTACATAATCATGTCACTGACTGTACTCAGAGGAGCTTACAATCTAATCCTACCATAATCGTAGTGTAATGTCCTACCATATTATTATTATTATGGATTTGTAGCACTGATATCTTCGGCAGCACTGTACAGAGTACATAGTCATGTCACTGATTGTCCTCAGAGGGGCTCACTATCTAATCCTATCATGGTCTAGAATCCCTTCCATATTCTAAGGACTATTTTGGGAAGTAGGAAGGTAATGTGCCAGTATTTTGGAGGATTTTGGAGAAAACTGCCATGCCCAGCGGAAAACCACCCAAACACAAAGAAGAGCATACACATAGTTGCAGATAGTGCCCTGGCCCAGATCTAAACCAGTTTAGTTGAGAATGTTATATAAACAAAACAATACTATTTACAGTTGGCAGACTTACCTTCCTTTTTTTTCTTTGTTTTGTTTGTTTAATAAAACAGAGATAATAATGTTAAAAAATGCAGTCTAAACATCTGAGCGCTAGTACTGTTCATGTGGCCCAGCCGGAGCACCACCAGTGGGCGCCTTACCTTAACAACCCAGATGGGCAACTAACCTTAACCCCCTCCCATGCTTAACATTAACTTCACCACTCCCTACTTAAAGTGAACCTAAACTGAGAAGAATTTGGATTTTTCCTTTTTAAATAATACCAGTTGCCTGACTCTACCATAGGAAAAAATGGGCAATTGCCCCAGGGCCCCAGAGCCTGTAGGGGCCCCCAAGGTGTCCCTCCCCATCTTAACTGTTGCTCCCTAGGGACTCTGCAGAGTCGGGAGGTGATTGGGGGAGGGTCAGTAACCAGCTCAGGGGGCCCAGGAGGGAAGTTTGGCTGCAACAAAGGGCCTCTAATGACGCTTTTTGGTCGGGGGGTGTCTATTGGGGGGCCCCCAGGCTAATATTGCCCTAGGGCCCAATTGTTACTTGAACCGGCCCTGCTTAATACTTTCAGCCACAGCCCCCCAACAAGCATGCAGATCAGGTGCTCTGACTGCAGTCAGACTGGATTAGCTGCATGCTTGTTTTAGGTGTGTGATTCTGGTATTGTTTAAAAGGAAACATCCATATCCCTCTCGGTTTAGGTGCACTGTGGCACAGAGCACCCGCTATTTGAATCACGCCAGCCCCGAGGCACGCTATTATAGCAGGCACCCTTTTCAATAGGATGCATCTTGCACCCATTTGAACTACTCCACAAGCACTTTGCAGTAGTTCAATAAAATACAGATAAAATATTAATAAAGAGACCATGTTAAACGTGTTTTAGCAATTCAGCAGCTTTGTGTCATTTCAATAAAATACAGCTAAAGCATTTGACCACAACCTTTTGTTAGCATGGACATTCTGGATTCTCCTCAGTTTGGATCCCCAATCCCAGCTAAACAAACATCAAAGACCAGGAAGATCTTAAATTATTATTACTCTTTATCATGCCCAGGCAGCTGCAGTCACGTGATCTCACCCTGCTGCCTATAGAAGTGTCACTGCCAGAGATCTACATTGTCTCCCCCACTCTGCTGCACTAACCTGCACACTCACTGTCACTTCATTGCCTCCAGTCACTGCTGTTGTCTCCCCAATCCCTCCCACCACAGCCAGCCACCAGCCTGCACTGCTGTCCCCATTCCCAGCAGCCGGGGCTGAGGGTGAGGCCCGCCTCTCGGAGACCGGGGACTGGTGAAACACTATGAGAGCTGGGCTATGGGAAAATGGCCGCCGCATGGAGACGGGAAAGGAAGGGAGTCTTTGCGATCTAGCGTTCCGGCGTGTGTGATGTGTTATTGGCTCTTCGTGTCGCGTATGAAAAGCAGCCAATGAGAATGAAGACTCTTCAAGCGGAGCCTGAGGATTGGCTGGCTGGTTGGAGGGGAAATCTAGAGCGAGGCTTGGAACGCATCCGCGTGCACAGAGGGGAATTGGAATGACACAGGTGAGTTCCTGGGTGTTACATTGCTCTCCACTGTCCCTCTTTTGGAGGGACAGTCCCTCTTTGGGAGCTCTGTCCCTCTTTCCTCCTCAAGTGTCCCTCTTTCAGGACTTTGTCCCTCTTTTTATATAAATATATTTCTCTGCTAAAAAAATTGTATGACTCTAAACTTTATTTAAATCTTTTAAATTGATATGGACAGACTGACCAGCAAGCTCATGGTGACCCAGAACTCATTGGAGTGTGTAAGGGACTACAATGGTCCTAAAAAGCCCCCAAATTGATATATTACTCATTTTAAAATGTTATTATGAAGGAAAATGAACCAGGATAGAAAGGACCAGTGTGGTTTGAATTATAAAACTACATATTTTTCTCATGAAATTTTTATGGTATGCGTGACTAGGGGTGTGACGAGGGCGTGATCAGGGGTGTGACAGGGGCGTGGCTTAAGTGTCCCTCTTTCTCATCTCAAAAAGTTGGGAGGTATGGTGTTATATTATGTATGGTTACCATATTATGGTTATCATATTATATAGACAGAGATGTCCATTGGCAGTAATAAGGAAGATTAAAGGACCACTGAAGCCAGAACGGTATGGTGGCTGCCATATTTTATTTCCTTTGAAAGTGTACCAGAGCTGACAATAAATAAAAGTTTTATACATACCTGGGGCTTCCTCCAGCCCCATGCGCACAGATCGCTCCCACGCCGCCGTCCTCAGCCTTCTCCTGCTCCGGTACCGGGTCCTGTCACTTTGGCCAGTCTGACGCAAGAGAAGTGCGCTCTTTACTTATCTCTCCAGCAGCCGCCGGAGATATACGTAGAGAGCGCACTTCTCTTGCGCAGACTGGCTGAAGTTACAGGACCCGGTACTGAAGCAGGAGAAGGCTGAGGACGGCGGCGTGGGAGTGATCTGTGCGCATGGGGATGGAGGAAGCCCCAGGTACGTATAAAACTTTTAGGCTACTTGCACACCAAGATGTTGCGTTAGGCGCTACGTTAAGGTCGCATAACGTGCATCTAACGCAAGGCCTGGTGCTCTTCGATGTGGACGTCAGAGTGAGCCGCGTTATGCAGCTCACTCTGGCGTCCGTGATGCGTACTCTTGGACGCATGCGTCATCACGTGGTCCCGCCGGCCAATCGCCGCACAGAGCGGCCGCACCAGGAAGTAAACACTGCACGTCACAATGTGCCTGGCCGTTCTCCGCTCCTCCCCAACATGACTGAGCATGTGCAAACAGTCTAACGCGGCTTAAGCCGCTGTAACACTATGGTATGCTGCACTTTCGGCAGAACGTGCAGCGTTACATGTAACGCAACGTGGGCAGTGTGAACAGCCCACTTGTGTTACATTGCTGTGCGTTGGGGGAGCGTTACAGGCGCACTAACGTGCGCCTGTAACGTCTTAGTGTGTAAGCAGCCTTATTGTCAGCTCTGGTTTACTTTAAGCAATACCAGTTGCCTGGCAGCCCTGCTGATCCTCTGCCTGTAACACTTTTAGCCATAGACCCTGAACAAGCATGCAGCAGATCAGGTGTTTCTGACATTATTGTCAGATCTGACAAGGTTAGGTGCATGCTTGTTTCAGGTGTGTGATTCAGACACTACTGCATCCAAATAGATCATCAGAACAACCAGGCAACTGTTTTGTTTAGAAGGAAATTAATATGGCAGCCTCCATATTCTTCTCACTACAGTTGTTTTTTAACCCCTATAGAAGACATAATCTGCCAGCAGTGACTGTTATAAGAGATTATGCGTTTTCCAAAAAAGTTAAAATGATAAAACCTCATAGACACATACGAGGAATGTCGCCAGTGAGGGATCATAACTTTATCCTTGGTGCTTACATTGCACAGACATGTTGTTGCTAGCCTTTGTTCTGTTATGGGGGGGGGGCGTGTGGCAGAGCTGAGCATGTATTACATCAAACAGCAGTGAATAAGAAGAACAATGCTCTAGGCCAGCAATCGGTTAACCTGATCTGCCCTAAGGATCGTTGGTCGAGGCATCGGGTAGCTGCACCTACTTCGCTAGATTATCGGCAGAGGCCATCCTTTTGCGGGGCTTGAGATCTTTATGACCTTTTTTATAGCTGCCAAGGACATCCCATATTTTTTAAACAAAATGTGTTTTTTCCCCAGTGTCAATGGTGGCCTGGAGGGGGAATAGTAATTAAAGAGAGTCTGAAGCGAGAATAGATCTCGCTTCAGACCTCATAGCTAGCAGGGGCATGCGTGCCCCTGCTAAAACGCCGCTATCCCGCGGCTTAACGGGGGTCCCTGTCCCCCCAAATCCCCTCCGTAATGCGGGGGAGCACTTCCGCATTGGGGCAGGGCTAACCGCCGCAGCCCTGCCCCACGCGCGGGGCAGACGCGTACCTCCGCCTCTCCCCCGCCCCTCTCAGTCTTCCTTCACTGAGAGGGGCGGGGGAGAGGCGGCGATGCGCGTCTGAGAGATGCAACTGGAGGCAGGGCTGCAGCCATTAGCCCTGCCTCCAGGAAGAAGATAATTTACGACCAACTTGCGACCAAGTCTTGCGGGGGGGGTTGGGGGTGAAGGGACCCCCGTTTAGCCGCGGGATAGAGGCGTTTTAGCAGGGGCACGCATGCCCCTGCTAACTATGAGCTCTGTAGCGAGATTTATTCTCGCTTCAGAGTCTCTTTAAAGGGGAACTGAAGAGAGAGGTATATGGAGGCTGCCATATTTATTTCCTTTTAAGCAATACCAGTTGCCTGGCAGCCCTGCTGATCCTCTGCCTCTAATACTATTAGCCATAGCCCCTGAACAAGCATGCAGCAGATCAGGTGTTTCAGACTTTAAAGTCAGATCTGACAAGACTGGCTGCATGCTTGTTTCTGGTGTTATTCAGATACTACTGCAGAGAAATAGACCAGCAGGGCTGCCACGAAACCGGTATTGATTAAAAGGAAATAAATATGGCAGCCTCCGTATACCTCTTACTTCAGTTCTCCTTTAATTACACGTATGCCTGCAGAATGTTTATTTACTGAGAGTTCTAAAGCCAGTAGTAAATTACATCTGGTCTCCCAGAATGCTCTGGTGGGGTTGCATATTTAATCAGCCTAGGCTTAGCATCACTGGGAGGGCTGGGCTACATACCAATATACAGCTAAATATAGATATAGGAAGTGTTTCTGATGCTGAAACCAGGAAAATTACAGTAAAAGTGGGTATCCTGAATAATTTACTGCATTATACTATATATCACTACAGGGCTTCTTTAAAGTGAACCTCCAGACTAAAAATCTACTAGGCAGCCCTGAAAAGGCTTGGTGTTTCTTTAACAGATTCACAGCATCAGAGCTTTGGTTTTCTTACCCAAGCCTCATTTTTAGCTGCACAGAAGCTAAGCTCCACCCATCAATGAAATCTGCCCGGTCATGTTTCCCCTGATCCTGTGCAAAGCATGATGGGATTTCTGATGATGTTGTTCTCATTGCCTACAGCACGCAGCTGGGAGGGGTGATCAGGACACAGGACAGTTGGAACTGTGTCTCATGCTCCCTGTCACCTCCTTTCAACCAAAAAGATGGCTGCCCCCATGAAATCACAAACATTTGCCTGTTCTTTTTAAACAAGGTGGGGAAGAGATTATATTACCAGTAGGCAACCGCATCACGTCGATGGGCGTGCACGCGGCGCCAGCCCCAGGACCGCCTAACGCAGATCGGCGTAAAGTCCTTGGGACGTGGTTTGCAGGAGATTGCGCGCACATCTCCACTTGTATGACGGAGCTCCGCCTTCAGTCGCCCAGCTGATGCCTATGCCAGCTGATCGTGGGATTGGCTGGCGGGGATTAAAAAAAAAAAATAGGAGACTGTTAGACAGCGAAACCGCCTTCTATTAACACAGTATAGCGCTGCGATCCATGGCATGTGTCACACGGCTGTCCCCTCCAGAGGCTCAGAAGTGATCGGTTGGCATAGGCTGATGCCTATGCCAGCTGATCGCGGGATTGGCTGGCGGGGATTAAAAAAAAAAAAAATAGCCACATTTATTATAAAAATGATTACATAAATATTTAACAAAAAAAACGTCCTGGGAGTGATCCTTGCCTACCAATCTGTTGGTGTGCAGAAAAGAGGGGGGGGATCTGAATTGTGTGGCCCTGCAGTGAGGCCTTAAAGCTGCAGTGGCCCAATTTGTGAAAAGTGGCCTGGTCTTTGGGGGGGGGGGGGGTTAAGCCCGTGGTCCTCAAGAGGTTGATTAAAGCGGAATATAACCCTGCATTTCAACTTTGCTCTAAAATATTATTTACAGCATATTAAATGCAAAAAGCATTTTTTTTTTACTAGACCAGCATTGGAAGGGTTAAACACAGAGGTTTCAAGTTCTGTGGAGAGATATACAGAAGTTCAGATTGTTACATTCTATTTAGTTGAATGTATCTATTGATAAATGTTACACACTCTTAGGCTGTCCTCCAAGCTCCTTCTCAGTGAGAGAGATGAGTCACATTCAACACTTAGATACATTTATGCAAACAAAATGTATCTATTTCAGCTTCGGATGCGTCTGCAGAAATCTCCAGGAACTTTAAAGCCCTGTGTAACCCTTCCAATGCTGGTCTAGTAAAAAAAAAAAAAAATGCTGGTTGCATATAATATACTGTAAATAATGTTTTAGAGCAAAGTTGAAATGCAGGGTTATATTCCGCTTTAACATAACTAATGTAAAATACAGTGTGTTTGTTTAGGCTGAAGTTCCTCTCTAAGATATCTGAATCTGTGTATGCTATATAATAATCTTCCTGCTTCTTATTCTGTTCTCTCCAGCAGTTAATGTCTGAGGTATGAAGGTGATATTTTGGAGCGGCCGTATTCTCGGCAGCCTCTCTCCGCTATGCAGGCAGTGCAGACACACCGCGACCTATGCGTCCATCCAGGAGGTGTCCAAGCTGGAGGAGAGGAAGATGAGGAGTGTAGTGTTTCCTGTGACAGACCTGGACAGAGCGCTGAGTCCCGCTGTGGACAGAACTAACTTCAGACTGTTTGACCCTTCTATGGCGGAAATAGTGGCAGCAGAACGCTTGTTCCAGCCGTCCCGCAAACACATGATCGATTATTATACATCGGCCATCAGAATGGATCACACTCCTCATCTAGAACAGCCCGAGGTTAGCGATGCTGCTACCGCTGACGTGAGGGGCCAGAGGTCACCAATCGGCCCACGGGGCTAAATATTGTGATACGATCCTTTGGGGGGCTGGACGATTATGTAAGGCTGGAAAAAATAAGTGATCCAGCCAGCCTGGAATGAATTGTTTAATATTTTGGGACGATTAGGGTTTGGCCCCTTAACCCCCTTGCCGTTACAATTCTGGCGGCAAGGGGGCAGCGCAGCACTTTTTTTAAAAAAATTTTTAAATCATGTAGCGAGCCCAGGGCTCGCTACATGATAGCCGCTGACAAGCGGCATCCCCCTATCCACTCCGATCGCCTTCGGCGATCAGAGCAAGCAGGAAATCCCATTCAGAATGGGATTTCCTGCTGGGCTTTCCCGGTCGCCATGGCGACCAGGCGGGATGACGTCATGGACGTCGGGACGTCAGAGGGAATCCCGATCCACCCCTCAGCGCTGCCTGGCACTGATTGGCCAGGCTGCGCAAGGGGTCTGGAGGAGGGGGGGGGTGGCGCGGCGGGTAGCGGCGAGCGGCGACGATCGGAAACTGCACGCAGCTAGCAAAGTGCTAGCTGCGTGCAGTAAAAAAAAAAATTTGAAAATCGGCCCAGCGGGGCCTGAGAAATCCTCCTACGCAGGTTACCCCGAGCTGAGCTCGGGATAACCGGCAAGGAGGTTAAAGGATACCCGAAGTGACATGTGACATGATGAGATAGACATGGGTATGCACAATGCCTAGCACACAAATAACTAGGCTGTGTTCCTTTTATACTTTCTCTGCCTGAAAGAGTTAAATATCAGGTATGTAAGTGGCTGACTCAGACCTGACTCAGACAGGAAGTGACTACAGTGTGACCCTCACTGATAAGAAATTCCAACTATAGAACACTTTCCTAGCAGAAAATGGCTTCTGAGAGCAAGAAAGAGATAAAAAGGGGAATTTCTTATCAGTGAGTGTCACACTGTAATCACTTCCTATCTGAGTCAGAACTGAGTCAGCCACTTGCATACCTGTTATTTAACTCTTTCAGGCAGAGAAAAAAAAAAGGAACACAGCATAGTTATTTGTGTGCTAGGCACTGTACATACCCATGTCTATCTCATCATGTCACTTGTCACTTCGGGTATCTTTTAAAAGGTATATTAAGTGGGCTGATTACCATATTTTTCGGACTATAAGACGCTCCTGACCATAAGACGGTGCTAGGGTTAGAGGACAAAAACCAGGGGAAAAAAGATATACTTAACCTGGTGCATCCTGGTGAAGGGGCATATTGTGGATTATTCCCTCTTTGTACCTCATGCACCCCTTGTCCTCCTGTGTCCGCCTCTGCCCCCCCCTTGTGTCCTCCGTTTGTCCCCTTTGTGTCCCCCTATGTCCTTTGTTTGTCCCCCTGTGTCCTCCTCTGCATGGGCACAGTACAGGGAGTCCCTGACATTGCGGCGGGTTGGAGGTTGGTATTGGCAGATGTCACAAGTCACAACCTCCCTGCATTTGGACTATAAGACGCAGTGACCTTTTTTCCCCAAAAAATACAGTAATTTCTTCCTGCCAGTCCTTCTGTACCTTCTCTGTCATTCTGAGCTCCTCCTTTCATGTGCCGCACTCCTCTAAAAGCTGGCTGACTGGGCCAGTCGCAAGCTACTCCTCGATCCTGGAGCAATATATACGCATGCACAGACTTTTTTTTATGTACTGCGCAAGTGCAGAATGCTTCCATCTTCTGGAGCATGATCATATGGCCCGGGGCCGTGCATGCAGCTGTCAAAGTGTGGAATAACGGTGAGGGCACAGAAGGTCTGCAGGGGGCTGGAAGAAGCCCCAGGTAAGTTAAACAGCCAAATTTTTTTTTCTTGCTTAGGTTTCCTTTAAAGAGAGTCTGAAGCGAGAATAAATCTCGCTTCAGACCTCATAGATAGCAGGGGCACGTGTGCCCCTGCTAAACCGCCGCTATCCCGCGGCTTAACGGGGGTCCCTTCACCCCCAAATCCCCTCGTTTCAGCGGGGGAGCGCTTCCTGGTTGGGGCAGGGCTAACCGCCGCAGCCCTGCCCCACGCGCGTGTGTCAGCGCGTATCTCCGCCTCTCCCCCGCCCCTCTCAGTCTTCCTTCACTGAGAGGGGCGGGGAGAGGCGGCGATGCGCCTCTGATAGACGCGACTGGAGGCAGGGCTGCAGCCGTTAGCCCTGCCTCCAGGAGCGACCAAGTCTGCGACCAAGTGTCGCAGTGGGGGGTTTGAGGGTGAAGGGACCCCCGTTTAGCGGCGTTATAGCGGCGGTTTAGCAGGGGCACACGTGCCCTTGCTAACTATGAGCTCTGAAGCGAGATTTATTCTCGCTTCAGAGTCTCTTTAAGGACCAGAGCTCCTTTTTTTCTTTTTCTCTTTTTGATTGTGATCACTTTGATTGGCTTACATTGATCACAGGGTCAGGAGCCAGTGAAATTGCCGGAGTGCACAACGACAGGAGGTTGACATTGAACTAAATGCCTTGGCAGGGATGGTACACACTTTCAACTATGATTGGCCAATCACTGACCAATTTTATCACCTTTATGTAGTTTGAGGGTCAACAGATATTGAATACTTTGATGTATTGTGAAAGTAAACCCTCATACTACATGGAGATGGTAAATTAGGTCAGTGATTGGCCAATCATGATTGAAAGTGTATATCAGGCTTTAGAGGCTCCAAACAGTATAGATTTCAATCAGCGACGCTCGGAAGATGATAAAATTGTCCATTATTAGGAAGGCATACTTTGTGCCTTTTGCCTGGGTCATATCAGAACATGGAAGGATTCATCAAGATAGGCAGAAAGAAAATTGGAGCAAAAAGAGCGCACTTGCCAAGGGCAATTCAGGTTGACATGCATTCATTAACCACTTGCCGACCGCACGCTTATACCGTGCGTCGGCAAAGTGGCAGCTGCAGGACTAGCGACGCAGTTCTGCGTCGCCGGCTGCAGGCTAATTAATCAGGAAGCAGCCGCTCGCGCGAGCGGCTGCTTCCTGTCAATTCACGGCGGGGGGCTCCGTGAATAGCCTGCGGGCCGCCGATGGCGGCTCGCAGGCTAAATGTAAACACAAGCGGAAATAATCCGCTTTGTTTACATTGTACGGCGCTGCTGCGCAGCAGCACCGTAAGGCAGATCGGCGATCCCCGGCCAATCAGCGGCCGGGGATCGCCGCCATGTGACAGGGGACGTCCTGTCACAGGCTGCACAGGACGGATAGTGTCCTGTGCAGCCCCGATCACCAGGGGGCCAGGTAGGAGAGGGGGGGGGCTTTAAGGTGCCCCCCCCCCCTGCCAGCCACACGCAGGCAGGAGAGATCGGACCCCCCCAGCACATCATCCCCCTAGTGGGGAAAAAAGGGGGGTGATCTGATCTCTCTGCCTGGTGTTTGATCTGTGCTGGGGGCTGTAGAGCCCACCCAGCACAGATCACAGAATTCAATGCTGGTCCTTAAGGGGGGGTAAAGGGTGGGTCCTCAAGTGGTTAAAGGCAAGTTGCTGCTGTGGGAACTCCGTGTGACTGTGATGGCATAAACTCTAATTCACTAAAGCTTTCAGCAAGTTCTCCTGTGTCCTCATATGAACCAGGAGGGGTTTGCAACGTTTTTAGACAAATGTAGTCTGGACCCTTTTTTGTTCTGTATCATTAGACAATCTTCCCCAATGTATTTTTTATCTTCTGTTTTATAGGTTTGTTTCATAGGCAGAAGCAATGTGGGGAAGTCCTCGCTGATAAAAGCCTTGTTCGCTCTGGTTCCTGAGATTCAAGTGCGGGTCTCCAAGACGCCGGTACGTGATTTAAGTGGAACTCTGTGTCATCCCATTAGCACAGGCCTCGGTGTTTACACACTGATATTTAAGAAACTAGAGTGGCCGTTACATATTAGGATGGCGTATAAAACCAATACAGTGTGCATAAACAAAGCAGGGCAGCTGGTCTGCCTCTGGAAGTTGGGCTTCTGTGTTTCCTGGCTGTACTCTTAAAGGACACTTGAAGTGAGAAGAATATGGAGGCTGCCATATTTGTTTCCTTTTAAACAATACCAGTTGCCTGGCAGCCCTGCTTATCTATTTGGCTGCAATAGTGTCTGATTTAAACCAGAAACAAGCATGCAAATAATCTTGTCATGTCTGACATTAATGTCAGAAACTCCCGATCTGTTGTATGCTTGTTCAGGGCCTATGGCTAAAAGTATTACAGGCAGAGGTTCAAGAGAAGATTAGCAGAAACCACAGACTTGAGCTGAGTGTAACTCTTTTGTTGCTGGATTGTTTACATCAGTATATGTATGCTATACATTCTATACATTAGTACTACCTGCTGAAGGATTTTAGTTTCTGCCCAAGCATGTATGGTAAAGAAGCACTCCACCAGCCCCATTTTGTTTAATCCCTGCTCTTTCTGGCAATGTTTTGTCAGTCTGTCTGCCAGCTGCTGAACCCACCAGAAAGTACTCACAATCACTATTACTTGCTTCAAAACCTAAAATGATTCCCACTGCTGCTAAAGAGGATTACGTCACCACTCACCAGACCTAACTAAGCCCCACCCACCACCCTCACCCAGGGCTTACAGGTATTTCCTTCCTAATTCTAGCCTAACCCATCTAGCCTTGGCCAATGAGAGCAGCATAGTGAGGGAGGAAAGGGCAGCCACAATAAGTAACTCAGGTATGAGTCTAACTCTATAAACCATTGTACACTGCTGCACTGTAAAGATGGACACGCATCTTACAATGTTTCTGTTCAACTTTACTCCAATTCGATTAAAACAATCGGTTGTACCGATATATTGAAAGGTTTTATTTTTGATCGAGAAATCCGATTGAATTTCCAGTTTTTCTCTTTTTTTTGTTGTTGTTGAGATTAACTACTTTAGGACCGCGGTAATTGAAATCTACGCCCTGTTTTGATGGGCTCCTGGCTGGCAGGGTGTAGATTTCAATCACTGTCCACAGCACGCATTCGCCGTTTCTGTCACTCCCCGCCAATCGGTCCGCTCAAACCCGACGTTTCTCGCCGCAGCTCACTGTCTCTGCCTGTCTCTATGATGGCAGAGCCATGTGAGCCGGTCAGGAGCCGATTTCATTGGCTCCTGGCTGTGTCTATCAATGTAAGCTGCTCCCATTGGTTTACATTGATAGACACGGTCAGGAGCCAATAAAAGAGGCTCTTGACTGGCTCACATGGCTCTGCCGTCTTAAAGATGGCAGAGTCTATGTCCTGAGGATCCCGGCATGCGGGTATGCGCGGAAATTCATCGAGATTCCGTCGTTCTTGTACCAGCGGTCTCTGGTCCTTAAGGGGGCAGAGACCGCTGGTGCTTAAAGAGAATCTGTACTCTAATATTCTTACAGTAAAAAGCATACCATTCTATTCCTTATTTTCTCCTGTGCCCCTCTGTGTTGTTTCTGCCACTCCCTGCTGCAATCCTGGCTTGTAATGAACAGTTTTAGGCAGTGTTTACAAACAAAAGACTGGCTTCTAACCAGAGTATCATAGGCTGAGAACTAGCTTACTGTGTGACTCATGCAGAGCTTGGAGGGGGTGTGTAAAGCTTCTGCCAATGACAAGCAGTGCTGCACATTCCACACATTCCAGCCTTAGCCCGACAGACACGACAGAGGAAAGGAGATAAGATTTATTAGAGACAGTGCAAGTAGGAAAGGCTGCAGTAAGACAGAGCACATTAGAACAGGTATAGGAACTTATAGGATAGAAGAAATAAAGCTTAACATTTTGTTACAGAGTCTCTTTCAGGCCCGGTTCACACTTGCGGTGGCCCTCCGGAATCGCCGTGCCGGAGCCGCACCGCCTGCAGAACGGACGGAACGGACGCACGGCATAGCAATTAAAGCCTATGCGTCCGTTCACATGGGTCCGTTCTGCAGAACCGGAGCCGGACCGGATCCGGGCCGGATCCGGACTCCGGCCTCCGTTCCAACATGCGCTATTTTTTCATCCGGCCCCTCCGGCAGCCGTATCCGGGGCGGAGCCGGACTGCACCATCCGGCCAATACAAACAAATGGGAACCGGAGGCCGCACAACACACTGGCTGAGAAATCCGGATGTTCTACCCCACTTCCTATGCGGATTTTTGCGGCGATATTGGCTGGGGACACATGGGCAAGCATTTTGGAGTGGAGCAGCACGAGCTGGAGGTGTTGGCAGGATGTTGGCAGCATGTCGGAGGTGGAGGTGAGTGCTAAACAGCAGAGGGCCTGATTCCACAGGTCCCCCTTCTGCTGACCTCCCAGACCCCAACATTTTTTTTTTTTTTTACGTTAACTTTGCCAAACGGATCCGGATCGCATCCTGATTACCACCTGATGCAACCTGACCGGATCCGGATCGGATCCGGATCAGAACCGTACGGTTCCGATCCGGATCCGGTCCGGATCCGGTCAGGTCATCCGGTCCGTTTGGCAAACAACCGCTAATGTGAACCGGGCCTAAGTGGTTAAACATGTTGGAAAATTCAGACCAATTTTACCAATAATTGAAAACAATTTTGTCATAATGTGTAACTTTATTGTAGTGGTGTTCAGTGGTAATTGTAACGCTAAACAGCAAATGATGACGGCATGAGATGTTGATAGATGTACAGAGATGGAATCTGGTGAGAAATGTCACAGTAGGAAATGTAGTTCCATGAAAATGCAAAATGGTCAAAAGTTGATTGCGTGCAAGGTTGCCATGCAACCAACTTTTTTCAGCATTTTCAATCTTTTTTCCCCGAAATTGTGGCAATTTCAAACTCTAGTGTGTGCTAACAATTTTATTCCTAACTTCAAATCAACCGTATTGGTCGAATTGGATCAAAATTAAAAAAAAAAAAAAAAGTGTGGCCTTAAAGAGACTCTGAAGTGTAATTAAAAACGGCTTTCTACCTTATGTTCAACATGGGCATGTTTGCCCCTGCTAAACCGCCGCTATCCCGCGGCTGAACGAGGGGTCTTTACCCCCCAAATCCCCTCCGTAGTGCCCGGGGATCGCTTCCTGTTGAGGCAGGGCTAATGGCCGCAGCCCTGCCTCTCAGCGCATCTATCAGTGTTTATCTCCGCCTCCGCCCGCCCCTCGCAGTCTTCCCTCACTGAGAGGGGCGGGGAGAGGCGGAGATCCGCCGCTGATAGACGCGCATGGAGGCAGAGCTGCAGCCATTAGCCCTGCCTCCATGAGCAGCAAAATCCACGACCAAGTTGGTCGCGTATTTTGCAGGGGGGATTTGGGGGGTAAAGGACCCCCGTTCTGCCGCGGGATAGCGGCGTTTTAGCAGGGGCAAACATGCCCATGTAGAATACAAGGGAAAAAGCCGTTTTTAATTACACTTCAGAGTCTCTTTAAAGTGTTAGGTATGTTTTATCACCGCATGTGCAGTGCTTGTTGGACCCCGTTGTTTACATTGTCTCTTCTTTCCTTTTCTGAGGGTCACACCAGGAAATTGAACTTTTTCAAAGTAGGGAAGGCCTTCACTCTGGTGGACATGCCGGGCTACGGCTTCCGGGCCCCTGAAGACTTTGGAGAGATGGTTGGATCCTACATCCAGGAGAGGCACAAGTATGTTTTCTGGACCAGCTGCTTCCTGTTAGGGCTCCAAAACTGCTGCTTGCGTTTTTTGCTGCAAATCTTCAAGATCACTAACCTGCTGACATTTTATGAAGACAACAAACGGAGGTGCCCCAAATGATATGACACAAATAAAATCACATTAACCACCTTGGCATTCAATTAATTGGCTTTAAAAAAAAAAAAAAAAAAAAAAAAAAATGTGTCTACGTTGGTGTAGCTAGCACTAGGCTAGCTACACTTTGCCCCCAAGTCCCCGGCACTGTCCCCCTCCCTCCTCTCGCCGCTGGCGAGATTTACTTGGCTGAGATCCCGTGATGGCCGAGATTTCCGCCATAGCTTCAGGCGTTGCTATGGCAACGATCGGGCATGACGTCTGACGTCATCAACGTCATGACGTCATGCGCAGTTCCGATCGCCGCCATAGCGACCCCTGAAGGTTATGGAGAGGCTGCGCCGGCGTGGGCTCCGGGGGGAAATGTATAAAACGGCATGATCAGGGGGATCAGAGCGTGCCGGCGGCAATCGGAGGGGTGATGTAGCTAGCCAAGTACTAGCTAAACCCGCTCCGAAAATTTGGTGTAAAAAGACCCTCCAGGGGCTGAGAAATCCACTGCGGCGGAAATGGACGAGCTGAGCTCGTCATTACCGCCAAGGTGGTTAAAGGGAAGGCAAGTGTAGGCTTACCTTTTAGGTGGAGAAACTGGTCAATTTTTTCATAAAATTATCTTCACAGTTAAGTAACAGCACAAGTGACAACGCATTTCACGGCCTAGAGCCACTTCTTCAGGCCAGTCAAGTAACAGCACAAGTGATAACGCACTTTACGGCCTAGAGCCACTTCTTCAGGCCAGTCAAGTAACAGCACAAGTGATAACGCACTTTACGGCCTAGAGCCACTTCTTCAGGCCAAGAAAAGTACCAACTGCAGCACTACAGAGTGCCTTTAAATACATTTATGAAAAAATATGATTTTAATTGTTTTATATAATTTTGGGCACCCCCATTTGCTCAGTCACAATAAGCCACGCCTATTTCAGTCTATCTTTGACACAAGTGAAACCGTCTCTGTATGATACCGTTCTATCCCAGGGATCGCTGCAGGAATGTTCCAGTTTGGGACTCAGTAAAGAAAAAGTTTTCCTGCTGTGCTCTCCAGTCTCCAATCTATGTGAGCCTATAGAAAATGCAACTCCACATAGTGTTATACTGTTACAGTTATGCAAATCATCCAAGGTGATCCTTATCCCTGTGCTCACAAACCCCTCAGTGACCAGTGCGTGACCACACTCACCCGTCCGTACAGCGAAACCGCTCACCAGATTCTCCACCTTAAGGTGGCCATACATGGTACAATTTTTCATTTTTTTTCGATTAGATAATTTAGTTCGATTATTCCATTAGATCGAATATAAAGATTTTTCCATCATGTCCGATCAGATTTTTCTCGAAAAAACGGGATAATCGTTCGAATTTCTTGATCGAAAAAAAAAAATTCAACTTTCATTCGATCGTTTAGATCGAATAAACGGGAAAATCGAAAGTTTTTATTGTACCGTGTATGGCCACCATAAGAATATTGGTGGTATATGTGCTTTGTATCAACAATTCTCCTCATCAAACAGCGATTAAGCTTCCACAATAGTGTTTTATTTCATCCAAAAGACATAAAACAAGCCTGTCATGAGAAAGAAAAAAACTGTTTCTTTACCACCTCCATTTGTTGTTTTTTTTTGTTTTTTACTTTTCCTGTACTGGAAAACAATATTAGACTCCTTTCTTTGCTACTAATGTTCTGTTTATTATCCCTACCACACATACAATTTATTTTCTCTTTAGGTTTGCTCTAAATTGTAAAACCTCCTCTGGTGTAGTTTTATATACATATAATAATGTTGCTTTAAATTAATTGTGCATAGAATTTTTTTATAAAAACCAGTGCTATTTTTTGTTAATAAAAAGGACACCTGAGAAATGCCACTTCATGTATCTTCAGAAAACTCCAGCTGCCTGCTTACTTCTCCCCCCCTACGTTTGTAGAAAGGACTATGATATAAACATAAAGCACAAAGTCTTACAGATCTTGTGGTACAGAAATATCAAAAATCTTTATTGACACAAATACAAATTTCTTAAAAAGGAGGTCTCTGCAGGATGCTCCTTATTTACAGAAATTTCAATAATTTATAGAAAAAGGCTTTCAGCAAAAAAGCAGGAGCAAGGAATATGACAGAAACTACGTCTGACATAGCAAACGCATATCACACAATCCTGATGGCAGGTGATGGAGTCACCAAGCAGCTATAAACAGGAGTGCAGTCACTGTCATATTCCTTGCTCCTGCCATGTATTGCCTACAGGATATATAGAAAGTGCTTGTACAGTGGCCTGATGAAGGGCATTATACGCCCGAAACGAGCGTGTCGTTGTCAATTAATTTTTTTTTTTTTTGCTGAAAGCCTTTTTCTATAAATTATTGAAATTCCTGTAAATAAGGAGCATCCTGCAGAGACCTCCTTTTTAAGAAATTTGTATTTGTGTCAATAAAGATTTTTGATATTTTTGTACCACAAGATCTGCAAGGCTTTGTAGAAAGGACTATGATATAAACATATAGCACAAACGCAGTGAATTGTTTTGAAGTGAAGTGGATCACATCAAAAAGGACCTAAGGGTTTTTCCTAGACAAATAAAAAAAGACATCCTCCCAATTACAATATTACTTCTCCCCTCCTAATCAGGTGGAAGCCATTGCTCATAATAGACTGGGAGTCAACAGGGAGGCGTGGCTTTGTTCTCCATGACAGGCTGGGAGTCAGCAGGAAGGCGTGGCTTTGTTCGCCATGACAGGCTGGTAGTCAACAGGGAGGTGTGGCTTAGTTCCTCATGACAGTCTGGGAGTCAGCAGGAAGGCGTGGCTTTATTCTTTATGATAGGCTGGGGGGCAGCAGGAAGGCATGGCTTCATACCTCATGACAGTCTGGGAGTTAGTAGAGGTGTGGCTTTGTTCCTCATGATAGGCTGGGAGTCAGCAGGGAGGTGTGGCTTTGTTCCTCATGATAGGCTGGGAGTCAGCAGGGAGGCGTGGCTTCATTCCTCATGACAGGCTGTGAGTCAGCAGGGAGGTGTGGTTTCATTTTCTATGATAGCCTAGGGGTCAGTAGGAAGGTGTGGCTTCATACACCATGACAGGCTGGGAGTCAGCAGGAAGATGTGGCTTCATTCCTCATGACAGGCTGGGAGTCAGCAGGGAGGTGTGGCTTCATTCCTCATGACAGGCTCGGAGTCAGCAGGAAGGTGTGGCTTCATTCCTCATGACAGGCTGGGAGTCAGCAGGGAGGTGTGGCTTAGTTCCTCATGACAGGCTGGCAATCAGCAGGGAGGTGTGGCTTCATTCCTCATGACAGGCTGGGAGTCAGCAGGGGTGTGTGGCTTAGTTCCTCATTACAGGCTGGGAATTAGCAGAGAGGTGTGGCTTAGTTCCTCATGACAGTCTGGGAGTCAGCAGGAAGGCGTGGCTTCATTCTTTATGATAGGCTGGGGGGCAGCAGGGAGGCGTGGCTTCATTCCTCATGGCAGGCTGGGAGTCAGCAGGGAGGTGTGGTTTCATTCTCTATGATAGGCTGGGGGTCAGTAGGAAGGTGTGGCTTCCTACCCCATGACAGGCTGGGAGTCAGCAGGGAGGTGTGGCTTCATTCCTCATGACAGGCTGGGAGTCAGCAGGGAGGTGTGGCTTAGTTCCTCATGATAGTGTGGGAGTCAGCAGAGCATTTGCCCATTCTCCTGCATGCCCATGCGAGTAAAGGCTGAAATTTTTCACACATTACATAAGGAGGCACACATTTAGCTCAATAAACTTGTTTTATCACGTTTTCAGCAGTAACTTTTTAAGTTTTTCACACAGTCTTGGTGTGAGCAGTCAGCTATCAGTCGCTAAGGGTCTATGAACTGGAGCAGCAGCAGTTTTTCATTTTGCCAGAACTGCAGTTTAAAATAAAAATAGAAGAACCTTTATGTGCCATGACCATTTATATTCTACTTCTTGCAGCTTGAAGCAGACGTTTATCCTGCTGGACAGCTCCATTGGCATTCAGGAGAAGGATAAGCAAGCAGTGGAGATGTGTGAGGAGATTGGCATTTCTTATGCTGTAAGTTTGTGTTTACAAAGGTGATGGTGGCATTTTGTGGTCTGTTGAAGTTGAATGATCATCCATAATTTAAATTGCACACCAACAAGTATTAACCAGTTACCAACCGCTGGTACGCATATTTACTCTAGGTCTCTCTCACCGCCACATTTTAGCGCGCGCACAAGCACTTGTGTGCTGCGTTGTTGTGCAAACCTGTTTGCCCGCACCCCCTATCCCCGTCCTGTCCCAATGGCTACACATGCGCAGTAGCGCAAAAACACACGGCACACAGGGACAGGAGGATGACGCAGGGACATAGGATTATTTTCAGTATTAATTAGCAAACGTATGCCCATCTGAGCTGCAAGTTTATGAGGTATGAAAAATGCAAAGAAAAGAGACAGTGAAGTGGAGGAGAGAGAAGAAAAGAAAGGAAAATGGAAAGGAAAGAGAGAATGTAACATGATATGAAAAAGAGGACGGTCAGAGAGAAAGAGAGAGAAATAGTGATGGGTGGGAAGGTGTCATGGCCAAGTCCCTCAAAGCCCCGCCCACCTGGAATGAAAGCAGCCTCTGAAGGCTGCCATACACTGGTCGATTGCCACCAGATCGACCAACAGATAGATCCCTCTCTGATCTGATCACAGAGGGATCTAATGGCTGCCCATTACTGCACATAGATTTTGAATCGATTCCAGCTGGAAATCTATTCACACCCTGTGGAGCTGCCGCCCCCTGTGTGCTGCCCCGGCCTGCAGCAAAACATGACCACAAGGCGCGAGTCCCCGGTCCGTGCTGACACTTTCTCCTCTTCACTTCCTGTCCCGTCCTGCGACGAGTGGAAGTACAAACAGTAGAGAACGCTCTACTGTTTGAACTTTGGCTTGTCAGAGGAGGAGACAGGAAGTGAAGAGGAGAGAGGACGGCCGGAGAGAGTGTCAGCAAGGACCGAGGACTCGCGCCGGCGGACAGGTAATGTATCACTGTTGCTATGCTGCGTCGGTAGTTGTTGAATCGTTCACCGCTAACGATGTGCTCCTGACCCGCCGGTGATTGAGCAAAATTTTCCGCTGGGACAGATCGACTGAATCGATTGTTTTCGGATGGAAATCGGTCAACATTTGCGTTATCAATTTTACAGCAAATTAATTCCCAGTGATCAAATCTGCTGTACATCGACGGGAAATTGACATAGTGTATGGGTAGCTTAAGCCCCAGTTCTGGGGTGGAACTTTGTAGGGCATAGTCACGCCCCCCGTTTACCCACATGGCTATAAACCATGCAGAGTTGGTAGGGTCATGTGAGGATTTATTTGTGATTGCATGACTAGTCCATTTATTAAATATTATTTATTAAACTGTCCATTTATTCTAACTCAGCGATGCCGTAGTAAAATAATAGGCATGTTTTACAGCTCATATGCCTTTTGCCATTACTGAATTGTAATGTACAAAAAATGTTTTGTTATTTTATAGCTGGTGATGACAAAGATTGATCGCTCCCGAGCTGCAGTGCTGGCGATGCAGTTCCTGCAGGTGCAGGAGTACATAAAGAAGAAGACGATGGGCTGCTTCCCTCAGCCTTTCCTGGTCAGGTAATGTCATCCACTACAAATCAGTACAAATATGGAGCCAACATGAAAAGGACAACTGTAAGGTATTAAAGAAAAAAAAGTTTAACTTACCTGGGACTTTTACCAGCCCCTTGCAGCTGTCCTGTGCCCGCGCCGGGACAAACTATCCTCTGGTCCCCCGGTGCACCTCACTTCCATTTCCTGTAACTTTAATGTTGTGGGCCACTGCGCCTGCGCGATCTCACTCCCACCACCAGGAGCATCCTGCACAGTACGTGTACTGCGCCTGCGCAGGGCGCTCCCGGCTATGGAAGCGAGGATGCCGCAGCCAGAGCCGCGCAGGTGCAGTGGCCTGCAACAGTAAAGTTGCAGAAAATGGAACTGAGCCACGGCGGGGGGACCAGAGGATCGATTTGTCCCGGTGCGGACAAAGGACGTCTGCAGCCTGCAGGTAGAAGCCCCAGGTTAGTTTTTTTTCTTTTTTTCTTTCTTTCTTCTCCCTACCTTACAGTGAGAGGTATATTGAGGGTGTCATTTATTTTCTATTAAAGTGGACCTAAACTCAGAATTTCCTCTCTGCTCTAAAAGATGAGTAACAGCATAATAACCTTTAGGGCCCGTTTCCACTATCGCGAATTCACATGCATTTCCCACATGCGAATTCGCATAGGCAATACAAGTGGATGGGGTAGTTTCCACTTGTCAGGATTACTTTGCGGTTTTGTGTGCAGGAAAAATATGCACGGCAGAGCCATCAGAATTAACTCTCTGCACACCACTAGGCGATTTACATACAATGTATTTAAAGAGAACCAGAGCTGAAGAAGGTAAAAGATTTTATACATACCTAGGGCTTCCTCCAGCCCCATAAGCCTGGATAGCTCCCACGCCGCCATCCTCCGCTGCCTGTATTCGCCGGTACCGGGTCCCATACTTTCGGCCAGTCGGCGGAAGCACGCGGCCAATTTTCCGCATCACTGGTGCTCTCTCCTTATCCTTGCGCGTGAGGCGCCTTACTACGCAGCCGCATGCGTAAGGGTATGGAGGGAGCCCCTGTGTATGCGGACAATTGGTCGCGTCTGCCGGAAGCGACGGGACCTGGTACCGGCGATAGAGGAATCGGATGATTGCGGCGTGGGAGTGATCCGGGCTTATGGGGCTAGAGGAAGCCCCAGGTATGTATGAAATCTTTTTATTTATTTTTTTTTTCTGTCCTTACTCTCTGGTGCCCTGTAATAGGAAATTCGCATGCGGTTTCGATATGTGAATTTGCATGCAATTTCGCATAAAACCAATGTAAAAGTACACAGGCATACATACAAACATGTGAACTCGTATGCGAATTCACGGCAAAATTCGTATATAAACCGCTAACGAATCTGCATGCAAATTCATTAACGAGGTTGACATGGTGACATTTTTTATTGCTGGCAGGTGATGTCACTGGAAGGAGATACTGCTTGCATTTTTGGCAGTTGGAAACAACTTATTTCCCACAATGCAACAAGGCTCCCACAGTGTGATGTCAGGACCTCAGAGCTGTGAGATGCTGACATCACACTGTGGGAGGGGTTTCACCACAATATCAGCCATACAGCGCCCCCTGATGATGTGTTTGAGAAAAAGAAAAGATTTCTCATGTAAAAGGGGGTATCCGCTACTGATTGGTGTTATAAACTGTTCTTATCACCTTGCTTCGACACCATCGTCTCACAGACTGTGAGATCACTTGACTCTCCACACCGCAAACAGGATATAGACTTTCTCAGGCCTCTTCAATGTTTACGTTATTTATTCAGGAAACAGGAATACAGATAGATACATTCATCTCCTGGCAAAGCAGACTTCCATGTTGCGTTACAGCTGCTTGAGTATCTTCCTACTGAAGATACCCAGGTCTTCTTGTATCTACTCTGTTACATCTAGACTACCTATGTGCAGCATACATTATATCAGATTACAGAAAGGAATAACATGCTTAGAGGTCCAAGTCGGCCTTGCGAGCTAGTGCAGAAGGAAGAAGCAGAAGTGCCTTCTCCATCGCTCGCTCCAGATTTAATACCGACTAGGAAAGAGTTAACTATGACATCATCTTCGCCACCCCCTATATCAGTCTATTGGTGGACCCACTCGTGGTGTCATCATACCCGCCTACTCGATTAATAATCAATGAAGCACTTGACCCAGATGCAGGCATGTGGATGTTTAGTAAATATGGCCAATGTTTACTGTTCCTGTCCTGTAAGTGGAGGTCAGAGTAAACCGATGGCCTTCTTTAGGAACATGTTCTCAGTATCTGCGTGTATCTTCTGCTACACGCAGACCCTGAGATGCCTCTGCCTGCATCACCAAACCTCTATCTATTTTAAAGGCATACACTGCGGACAAGCCTTTTACATAAAACTCAGGCCAAGTAACTGAGGCCTACTTAAATTATAACAATCCCCCCTAAAACGGCTTGACCCACAGATCCCAGCGTCTGAACCTCCCAGTACCTGGTTTCTTTCTTGTATGTTTCACTTTTCGATGTTCGTGCTCACACAACTTCTCTGCTCTAGGCGGTTACCCCTGGAAGAGAGAGAGCAAGACCTCTTGGTCTTCCTGTAACCAGGCTCTCTGGGGAGGCCCTACTTCTAAGTCCCTCAATACCACATGCTCAGCATTTGCGTCACTTGCGTATCACTCACAAACTTGCATGACCACAGAAAAGTGAAACTCGTTTGTTTGTTACTCGATGGAGCAGTGCCAGGTGCCTTCTAAAAGAGCGCCTTTATACAATCAGCTCCATCACAGGTACTACTAAACCTATACCCGTAACCCTGTAGATCCCTTAATTTAAACTATTGGTTCAGTAGATTGTTTATGAGGCACCAATCTCTGGACCAGGTTAATTTATTTTACGTAATTTTAACCCGCAACCTCACCTGGACAATGATGCCTAAAGTTGTCATCCCCATCCAGACGACCAGTGGGTGTAGAAAGAACTTTGGAACTGCAGATGCCCCGTCCGAGTGTCCCTGGAACATCACCGGAACCTTTGTCCACCAGGGCAGACTGGAACTCACCTGCTCATTTTGGTGTTCTACCTCGTTAAGATCACCTGTATCATGGTGAAATCTTACCTCTAACTTAGTGTACTGTTTGTTTAACCTTTGTAACAAAATGTGGTCGTCTTGGATCAAACCCTGTTCCCCTTTGTCCCATGTCGGGTTCTCTTTCAGGACGGGAACTACCCGTGAAACTTTGACCTTTAGAGTTCTCTTAACAATTTGAGAAACAACGTCATCAAACCTGGATGACAGGATCCATATGGGATCTCCACTCACACAATATGTTCCCCTTGGAAACTCCCCCTTATCGGAACAATTATGAGAATATACCTTGAATGTATCATTAGACCTTATGTTAAAAAACCAAACCTTTCCTTCAGCCACCGGAACTATCGGTTGGGCTTCAGGGTGGATCTTTTGAATGGTAGCCTCGCATTCTGCGTTATTGAGCCTGCAGGCTTCTTCACTAAATTTGACTTGCCCCGGCCAACGCAGGTACTTCTGCAAGAATTGCCCACATGAGGACAACTCTACTTGCTTCACCTCCCCGTCTAGCACCAAAAAAGGTTGACCTCTCAGGTCCTGGTGTAAGACCCGGGTTGAGGTGGGAACTAAGGAAGTGGCGGTGCCTAAAGGAATGTTGCACCGTTTCCATTTGTTCACCCAAACATCTCGAAGCTGCCATGCAAAAGATCCTTCTCCAGAAAAATTAATATACCTCCCCTTGTCCAATCTCTCGCTGACAAAATATGTCCCCAGCTGTCCTGATTGGACCTCTTCCCCCCTTATCTCCTGAGGCACACTATGTACCTGAGGTCGGGAAGATTGTACTCTCTGCAATCGTTCGATTAAGAGTACCTCTTCACTTACCCAACTATCATGAGGATAAGCTGTTGCATGTGGACTGTGTAAAATCGTCCCCTGTTGTGACCCGTGTGGTGTGAATGGGGTTCCCTGTGTGGGCTTTCCCTCCCCCGGGACCGCTCTCCCCACCCTCTTTGTCACCTGGAAAGGTGGCTTGATCTCGATTTTTACTTCTTGTTTCGAGAACCACCCACCCTTGGCTTTCCAGCCTTTACGTGTGTATAGTTGTTTCAGAGGCACTCTCTGTTGGTAGCTCCAGAGTGTGATGTTGTCCCCCGCGTCTCTCCGGCAGGAGAATTGACGCCTCCTACTCGTTCCTCTCCAATCTGGAACCATCTCACTCTGCATAACCAAGACAAGGTACCCCTGAATCACACACTCCACCTCTTGCATGTACCCATTGTACTGCAATGTACCCTTTAACAAACCTTTGGATCGGTGCATCGATTCTGGGAGTGTGGTATTAAATAGCAGATTTACACTGCCATTCAATTCCCACTGCCCGCACACCTGACCCTTCAGACCTTTCACCCACCTTGTGCCATGAAATTTGTTTTCTCCTGGCACACGTGCTCTTTTCCTCCGTCCCTGCATGGTCCATCTGTGCCAAGCGGAGGGAGGTGTGAAAGGATCAGTACCTTTGTCACCCAACATTAACATGCTTGGGCCTTGCATTCTCATTAACCCCTTATTATACATGAGAATGTCCTCTCTTCGTTCTCCTAGGACGGAATGGCAACCTAGGATCACCATCAGCATGGTACTCTTCATTATAAAAGCACCACCTTGGGAAAGAAAAACATTAGCACTTTGCATTATGCTTTGCTCCGACAGTTTTGTTAGTCTCTTTCCGATCTCCGAAATCTCGTGTTTTAGTCTCTTTCCAATTTCAGGAATCTCGTGTTTTAGTCTCTTTCCGATTTCAGGAATCTCGTGTTCCTCCAAGCTTAGATTGGCATCTGGAACCTTTCGCTTATCCGACTGATATCTCCATCCTTGCTGCCAGCACTGCAGCTGTCTCCATTCCATATTGCCAAACACCTGAAATCGAAATACAAACAAATCAATTCTTATTAATGATTTGGGATTCGCCCTGCGGCTTGTACTCTTTACACTTTAAATTGATCAATATATACCGTAATGATCTCGTTGCTTTATGGTTCTCATGAACTCTGTTTACTCTTATTGGTAGATTGGAGTTAAACCTCACCCCCCTACCTCAGTACTATCCTTAGTACTTACCTGTTTAAAATATGCTCCCGCGGACTTCACCTTTGGAAGCTCTCACCTCATTGCAGCTCACTCCACATCCCCCCCTATCTGTCCATGCGCGGCCGTCGCATGCACAGATCACGGATGCCACACCTGATGCTGCTTTGCAGGTGAGCCTGCAATGCTCTTACTCATTATCGTATTTACTTATCTAGAACTTCATCGCGATACCAGCTCTGCTAGAAGTTCTGTGTGTTGTACCCTCTGACCAATGTTTGCCGTGCCACCACCTAGACTACCAAAAAAAAATTGCTGCCTCCCTGTAGGAAGGAGCACTTTGTACTTAAACTACACCGGGTGCAGGGCTAAGCATACCAGCGTCACATGCCTGTATGCAGATCCCTGAATGCCCACTTGGTAGGTAGTCACATGGCAAACACCGTACTTATACACTGTCACTCTGTAAACGGCAATTCTATCATCTGTATAATTGCCCCATGAACTGCTGTCAGTCCTTGTTCTTTGTGTTACAATTGATAGGAGCTGGAAAAAACATATTTGACCAATCAGTGGACGAAAAAAAACGCACAAAAAAAAACAGCCCCAGCCCAGCATAGACCACTCAGTCAAGCTCTGGCCCTGTCCACGACAAAAACCGGAAAAAAACGTTACCGCTCTGCAGAAGCGGCGACGGAAACCCGAATTGGTCAACTCCCTTTTTTCCAACTCCGGCACCCCCCTGATGCACTGTCCCCCCCTATACTCTATTGGGAACTCATGCTGCACCACCCATTAAGGTGCCCCACTTACAGGAATAATCCCATAAGCAACTCAGTACAGACACTTCCCTGACCTGCACTGCTACGTGTGTCCCTGCACCTAGCTGGGACACTTTTCCTAACCATGCTCCTGCTAATCATACAGTAATAGCTTGTTGCACGTATCCTGGCATTCCTTTCCACGGACTCAGGGAAAACCTCTGGGGAAATACTTTGAGACCCGAGACACTCAGTAGACTGTCTCTGTATTTCTACCCCCCTCCCTTTCAGCTGCTCTGCCCAGAGCCGCGAGCACAGCCTGACGTGACGTGGATCCCCCAGCCCCTCCTCCCCCCCTGCCATGACGTGTGGGGGCCATGACTCTCGGGGGCGGGCTCTCTCCACTGCCGCCATTTTGAGTCCTGGACTGCCAGCTAAGATGGCTGCTCCCATAGCAGCCTCTCGTTTCCTATATCTTAGGAGAAAGAACAAAATACACACAGAACAAACATTGTTATGCATAGTTACACACAGCATCGATACCTTTTACCGAGAGTCAGCCTTCCGCTACCTATCCTCTCTGGGACGCTTGCCAAACTTGAGACCAACCGCGTCACAGCTGCAATGCTAAATATTTTACATCCTAGCATCACCCAGGAACGTGGAACCCTCTCTCTCCTCACAAAACATCTGCAGTTTATCTCTGCCATAACTCAAACTTACTTAAGCGCACAGCGGAACTATAAACCATATAAACATATTAAACCAATAGCTGAGACGAACAACAGACGAGCTGGCTGAACAACATAACAGATGCAGATATTTACAAGCATGTTAGCAGCTCTGACTGGAAATACGAGAAACTTGCAGAACATCTCACAAACAGAAAGACACTCGATTTCCTCTTCTATCCCCTCTCCCTCCCATCCAGTACTAACAGAAGCACCGCTGGCTTATCTCCTGCTGCGGGGGACCCCCTCCCCCTGCTCTATCTGGACATTCTTCCCAGCCTCTGTAGAGACGGGGAGAGAAGAGAAGAGAAAAAAAAAAACCAATCGACTTCTTTCCAGCAAAAACATGCCTGAAACAAATGCAGAAATAACCCCCACGTAAATATGCAACACAGGAAACTTGAATCCGAAGAAACCAAACAAAACACATAAACTCTGACAACCGCACCCTGCATTTACAAGATGCGAAACCCGCAGCCTCCACGCTGCAATTAACACAAAACACAGAACACATTATCCTCCTCTCATACAATAAAGATAATGCAACATAACAACGTAAAACATACTTGCCTGAGCAGAGGACTTTGTAAGCCTGCGAATTCGACCAGCTTATGGCAACTTTTTCACGACACTGAGTGGATCTCTGGAACTCCTGAGCGTCACCTCTGTGTACCCACACTGGCTCAGCGGATCGATATCCAGCGGCAGCTGCCAGCCGGCCTCGGAGCGTTCCAGTCACCTGCGATCCGGTTTAGGCTATGACTGATGTGCACTTACAGCCAAAGTTTAACATCCACGAGTGTCGCCGCTGGTTCTCTTGAATTGCAGCCCGTGTGTGCTCGGCTTCCACACACTCACACCAGCTTATCAGTATCAGCTTGATAAGCTTTACAGTCTGTGTCCGTCTATTCCGCTAGTTTTGCTGTGGAATATCTTGAAACCACTTTCTTCGGCCCCGGCCCCGTCTGCCTGTATTGCTAGGCAGGGAAGGATTTCAGGCACCACTGTTATAAACTGTTCTTATCACCTTGCTTCGACACCATCGTCTCACAGACTGTGAGATCACTTGACTCTCCACACCGCAAACAGGATATAGACTTTCTCAGGCCTCTTCAATGTTTACGTTATTTATTCAGGAAACAGGAATACAGATAGATACATTCATCTCCTGGCAAAGCAGACTTCCATGTTGCGTTACAGCTGCTTGAGTATCTTCCTACTGAAGATACCCAGGTCTTCTTGTATCTACTCTATGTTACATCTAGACTACCTATGTGCAGCATACATTATATCAGATTACAGAAAGGAATAACATGCTTAGAGGTCCAAGTCGGCCTTGCGAGCTAGTGCAGAAGGAAGAAGCAGAAGTGCCTTCTCCATCGCTCTCTCCAGATTTAATACCGACTAGGAAAGAGTTAACTATGACATCATCTTCGCCACCCCCTATATCAGTCTATTGGTGGACCCACTCGTGGTGTCATCATACCCGCCTACTTGATTAATAATCAATGAGGCACTTGACCCAGATGCAGGCATGTGGATGTTTAGTAAATATGGCCAATGTTTACTGTTCCTGTCCTGTAAGTGGAGGTCAGAGTAAACCGATGGCCTTCTTTAGGAACATGTTCTCAGTATCTGCGTGTATCTTCTGCTACACGCAGACCCTGAGATGCCTCTGCCTGCATCACCAAACCTCTATCTATTTTAAAGGCATACACTGCGGACAAGCCTTTTACATAAAACTCAGGCCAAGTAACTGAGGCCTACTTAAATTATAACAATTGGGATGAAGTTCAATTCTTGGTTACGGTTTCTCTTTAAATATAGAGATGACCATAAGACAACAGTTAATTACTGAGAGTTATAATGCAATCACCAGTTCTGAGTTTTCCTATACATTTTCACCACCCTTAATGTTTTCTACCCCTGCAGCTCCATGAATTTCTCTGGAATACATCTCCTCCGATGCTTTATCGCTCATGTTACAGGAACTCTCCCTAAAGTCAGCTGATATTGCTTGTCTGTCATCATCCTCCGCCCTGCCATTGTCTCCAATGAAGCTGGATGGTCATTGGCTTGTGGGTTATACTCTGCAGACATTGATTCTGTACCCGTCAGAAGGCAGTACCAGAGTTCCTGGGATACAGAATGAGGAGCAGCCATACTCAGTACCTGTTTACTGCTTCACAAGTGCAGACGGTCCTGGAGAATGCCAGGAAGGGCCAATAGACTGAACATTTACCAGGAAAAACAAGTTGTATTTTTTTTTTGTGACTATAAGACTCTTCCCCCAAAAGTGTGTGTAGTCACAGTGGCCTCAATTCACGGAGCATTATCAAACGTTTATCAAACACTTTATCAAACGTTTGATAATTTACCTCATGGGTAAAATCTCATTTTGAATTCACTAAGGTGTTATATATTTGTTGAACGTTTTATCGGTAAAGCATTCGATAAATATATAACACCTTAGTGAATTTAAAATGAGATTTTACCCATGAGGTAAATGATCAAACGTTTGATAAAGTGTTTGATAAACGTTTGATAATGCTCCGTGAATTGAGGCCTGTGTCTTATAGTCCAAATGCTAGGAGTTCCTGACTTGTGATGACCTGCCAATACAAACCTCCAACCCGCTGCAATGTCGGGGACTCCCTGTACTGTGCCCATGCAGAGGACACAGAGGGACACAAAGGGGGACAGAGAGACACAAGAGGTACAAAGGGGGCATAATCCACAAGATGCCCCTTCATCTTGGATGCATCAGGTTTCATATGTATTTTTTTTTCCCCTGGTTTTTGTCCTCCAAATTTAGGTGCGTCTTAAAGTCTGAAAAATATGGTATACCTTGTAATAAATTAAAAAGGTGTACCACCAAAATTAATAGTTCCAGAAAGTTTTGATTTTTTTTCTATACTTCTACTACTTGGATGTAGTAGCAGATGGCTAAAGTAAACTTATTTGTTCAGAAGCTTGATAAGTAAGCGTTATTCTGAAATCATGCAAGCCTAAACTAAACATGACGTAAGATATACATGGGAACATAGAGGATTGGGCCTATTAAACTTTGTTCTTTTTTGTGTTTTGGTTTTTTGCATTGCAAGTGTAAAAAAAAAAGTCATCTATGCAAATGTGGCAGTGGAATTCAGCTGTTCAACAGTAGCAATAACACTTCTGTTTGGTTGGAAAAATACTGCTGATAACAAGACAGGCTGTAAAGTTTAAACAGTTTCTTTTCCTTTTGGTTTGCAGCTAAATTAAGTAGATTTTGAAAATGAAGGAACTTGGTGTGAGACCTCTGGAAGCTGCCATATTTATTTCCTTTTATACAATGGCAGTCCTGTTTCTGGCCAGTGGGGTCTAAATCACACACCCAAAACATGCATGCAGCTAATCTTGTCAGACATCTGATCTTCATGCTTGTTTAGGATCTAGGCTCAAAATATTAGAGGCAGAGGATTATTATTATTTCATATTTATAGAGCACCGACATCTTCCACAGCTCTGTACAGAATATATATTCTTGTCACTAACTGTCCCACAAAGGAGCTCACAATCTAGTCCCTACTATAGTCGTATGTATTGTGTAGTGCATGTATATTTTTTAGTCTAGGGCCAATTTTTAGGAGGAAGCCAATTAACTTATGTGTATGTTTTTGGGGGTGTGTGAGGAAAACAGAATGCCAGGAGGAAACCCACACAGACACTGGGAGAACATACAAACTCCTTGCAGATGTTGACCTGGCTGGGATTTGAAACAGGGACACAGCGTTGCAAGGCGAGAGCACTAAAGACTACACCACCGTGCTGCCCAATGGGTATGGCAGAGCATAGCGCTTGTGCTATGGGAGAGGGATTACTAGGATTAAAATGGGTGTTATTTTTCCTGTAATAAAATTAATGGACTGGGGAAGTAGTGACACTCACTACCCACAGATTGGTCATGTACAATCAATGAAAATTATGCCCCATCACTGCATGCATTAACTGGTAATGCAGTGTGTTGGGATGCTGCATGCCATTTTGGCACACAGGCTGCACTGTGAACAGCAGATAGACCCAGTGCACACCAAAGCCGCTATCAGATCTGCAAAAAGTTAGAGGTTTTTGAAGCCGATTTTCAGAGCGATTCTAGGCATGTTTAGAGAGGTTTTAAGGAGCATTTTTGTGTAGAAGAATTTCATATATTGTTACAGTGAAGCTGTTACTGAACAGCTAATGTAACAAACGCTTGGAAAACCGCTCCGATCTAGCATTTTTCTAAGTAGTTTGAGCTTTTCCTATACATTACATTGAGACAAACGCTTCTGCAAACCGCAAGTGCTGCAGGACCCACGTTTGTAGTTTGCTACAAAGCCTCAAACCGCTGGTGTGCACCATCCCATTGAGATACATTAGCCAAGCGTTTTCATAGGTGGAAGCGGTTTTGAAACTGCTACCAAAAAACGCTTCATGTGCACCAGCCCTGACTCTCCACCCAATGCCTAAGACTACACCCCACCCCCTTCCTAGTTTATAACCCTCTCCTTAAAAAGGGAAGGGGGGGGGGGGGGAAATCTTTATCCACTTACCTGGGGCTTCCTCCATCCCGTGGCAGGCAGGAGGTGCCCTCACTACCGCTCCCGATGGCCGACCCGACCTGGCCAGGCCGGCTGCCAGGCTCTTCTGTGCTCCAATGACAGGCTCTTCTGCGCCTCACAGGGGCGTGCTGACATCATCGGACGTCCTCCGGGCTGTACTGCGCAGCAGTTCTGCGCAGTACAGCCCGGATGACATCAGCGCGCCCCCGTGAGGCCTGGCTAGGTCGGCCACCGGGAGCCTGCAGAGCGGCGGTGAGGACACCTCCTGCCTGCCACGGGCTGGAGGAAGCCCCAGGTAAGTGGATAAGTATCTTTATTTTTTTTCCCCCATCCCTGAACCTTCCCTTTAAATGTCTGACACTTAACCCTCCCCCTTCTCCTAGTGCCTAACACTAAGCTGCTTCTAACACCATGCCCTCCAAAATGTACTGACCCAGTAACCCAAATATAAGCCAATATTAAAGTAATCAGTTGATGATCCTGGAGGATACACATCGCTCTCTGCGAGTGTTTAGAGGAGCCAGACTCCCACTTCCTTTGCACAGTAGCAGACAGCTTTTTACCTCCAAGCAAATATTGCCTTGATAAAGGGGTCCTACGTGGCTCTGAAACTTTGGCCATATTTTTTTTACATGAAACCAATCAAGATTAACTTTGGATGTGCCAACTCTTTTCCTTATTAAAATCTGATAAGTCGTAAATCGGACAGGATTAGCTGCATGCTTGTTTCAGGGGTATCTGCACTGCCAGGCAACTGGTATTGTTTAAAAGGAAATATGTCAGCTCCCATAATTCCCACACCTCTGGTTCCTTTTAAGAGTATGGATTATTGCATGCTTGCCAAACTGAGCACCCTTTTGTGGTCATGAATCCTTATACTTAGCTGCCATTGATGCCTTATGCAGCCATGCAAATTGATGCCTCTATGATGGAATTGTCCTTCAGCAATCCTATCCCTGCAGTGGGGTGCCTCCTGTTAGTAACACCCCCTACCAAACATGGAAAAAATAAGCTGTTGTGCACAAAAGTAATCAAGCATCTGCAGGTCAAGAAAACATGCAGCTAAGATTCCCATCGATTTTCTCTTAAATCAGGCCATTAAAAAAAAAAAAGTTCTGAATCACATTGCTGTACCGATGGCAATGTTCTCCCCAGGCTCTTTTAGGCCTCTTTTCAACAGACTGTTGAGCTGTGTGCTCAGCAAGCAGTTACTAGGCAGCAGTGAGCAATTAGGCAGTGAAATGCCTCTCAAACACAACAGTCTGTGGAAAAAAGAGGCCTTAGCCAGATGCTCCACCCAGCTAATTTTGGTGAACACCCGGCTGTCCTCAGTTCACCTCCTTATACTCCTATACTTACAGAGTACCCAGCAAGCACATGGTGAGCCAGAACTCCTAGGAGTGTGTAGGGGGCTATAATGGAGCAAAAAGCCCTCTTACTAAAATGCTATGGAAAACAAAAGTATGCCGTCTTAAAACAAAGTATTTGCAACAATTCAGGTTGAAGTGAGCTCCAAGATGTCTCCCACAATGCATCCCTGCTGAAATATGCACTGATGAAGGTCAAACAGGCTGTATGCCTGTTGGATTATTGTGGCTCTAATATTAACAAGCTTACACATCGTTGCATTCCAACAGATCAGGAGGTGTGGCTAGCTTACAGGGAAAACAATGGAGAATTTGCACATGTCACCAGTGATGCACTGGGAGACCTCTTGGAGCACACTTCAACCTGAATTATTGCAAATACTTTGCTTTAAAGAGAACCTGTACTGAGTAAAAATATTTAAAATAAACACGAGGTAACTTCAAGTGAACATTACAGAGTTACCTTGCCATCAGTTCCTCTCAGAAGCTCACCATTTTCTTCTGACAATAATCCCATCCAGTTCTGACAATATTTTGTCAGATCTGAAATATATCAGTTGCTGTCAGTAAAATATCAGTTGCTGTCAGTTATAGCTGAGAGGAAAACTGATGTGTCCATGTTTCCTTATGGCTCAAGTGGGCAATGTTACAGTTTAACTCTATGCTGACCAGAAAGCTGTTATGGGGTAATGGCTATTTTCAAAATGGAGGACGGAAAATTCCCTTGATCATAGTGAACAAATAGGACACGGGACAGGAGAAACACTGAGGAGTAGACTACATGGAAGGTAAGTATGACTTGTGTATGCTTATTGACTTTTATTTTCAGTACAGGTTCTCTTTAAGAAAGCAAACTTGATTTTCCATACTCTGCTATATGCCTGCCCTTAATTTGCCTGTCAAGCCCCGCCCGCCTACTTTTTCATGCCACCTGCCCGGGGAAAAAAAAAATTCTGGGGAGAACCCCAAATTGAGATGTAGGAAATTCAAATGTGCTGATGGCTGGGATTGTGGCAAGTACTGAGAATGTGGCTGCACTATGAGACTATGGTGGTGGGTGCTAGCAATCTCCTACACAGGTGAACAGTTGACAGGTGGTGAACGCACCACCCTCAGCACTTTCCAAAAAGAAAAATGGCAATTGCTTTTTTTGTGCTAAGAACCTTAGACAGTGCTGGATTTGGACATTTTACCGCCCAAAAGCTGACTCGCCAACCTCTTTCCCCCACCGTCCTGTCCTGTGCACCACCTGACCCATTTATTCCCCCAGTCCTGTGTTCTCGTCTTGTGCACCCCCAATCCTTTGTACTTCCCCCGGTCCTGTGCTCCCCCGCCCCCCCATTCTGTGCAGTACCGGGGGGGGGGGGGGCAGTCCACTGCAGCCTCATGGCCTGAGTGACTGCTGTGGTTTATGTTTGGCAATTTAACTGCCTTAGTGTGCCAGCCCACTGTCTGCCCCTTGTCTTCTGGTGCCCTAGGCCATGGCCTTTCCTCAAAACCCAGCCATGCTTAGACTGTAGGGATGATTAATGAGATGCAAACTTTATTTCCAACTTTATGTACTTTTTTATGCAACTATATGCAGCTTGAAAATTGACCAATCGAGTCCTATCCAAGTTTAAAATTATTGGTCCATTTTCAAGCTGCATATATTTGCATTATGTATATAAATGTGCATAAACTTGAAGTATTTGCATATCATTGATCATACCTATTATACAGCTGCCCAATTTTTATTTTTTTTGTGTTTGTCTTTTGGGACCAACTAGCTAGTGTATACAGTCACTCCGACATGCACAAACTGCTCATTGGTGCTAGGGTTTGCTGGATAAATTATGTGATCATCATTTCCAGTGAAAAAAAAAAAAAAAAACAGCACACATTGTAAGGTCACTTTATTGGAATCAAGCTGATTAAAAACAGATAATTGAAGGCTCAATAATCATTAAACTTATGATGTTGGACACAGGTACAGTTTTAACAGTTGGTCAGTCAAGTGGAAGAATTTAGGCTAAGATCTCCAGCTACTACATTTGATTAGTTTAGTTCCAAGCAGTATACATTTTCATACAAATAAGTAGAAGCAAGAGGACATATCTGGTGCATAAAGATAATATTCATAGATTGGGAAAGAGTCTTAAGCCTGAACACACATCCAGTTTGATTTCCCAATTTGACCACCTCCGTGTATCACAAGGGCCAACACATTTTAATTAACATGAACAGAGTGTGTAGGTAAGCTCTGGAAGTGGTTAAAAAAAAAAAAATGGATGTATGTACCCGACACAGGCAAAAAGGGTTCAGGAGATTTGGGTGCACCATCATAGGCCATAATGTGAATCACGGCTATGACGACGCTCAGACGGTAGTTTGGGCACCATCAAAAGACAGAGCCAAATATACTATAAAACCATGTGATTTGGCCACCAGCAATAGCTGGAAGCCAAATTACATATTTCCCCAGTGGCCATGGCAGCCTGGAGGGGGATATAGTATTCGATGCCGCCGGTACTTTTGCAGGAGCGCGGTGAGCAGTTTTTCGACTTCACCCTAAATTTACTGGCACTGGTTATGCGTATGTACCAGACTTCATTGCTGTTTGCACCCAATTGGAGTTCTCCATTCACTTCCTGTCCCAGTGATAAGTGGGGCAAAACAGGATGTGGTGCAACTTTTCCCAAAGGAACTCCCACCAGAAAGCCAGTTCCTACCCTTCCCTACTGTACCCAGGAATAAGAACTGTGTTTCAGTTTAAAGACCATGAGCCACCACAATTTAAAAACAAGACTTAAAATTTAGCTTCAGTCAAAGTTCTAGATCAGTACTTTAAACTGTACAACTAAAAATGGGGCCTATACGTGAAGCAGAGAAAAGAAAAGCGAAGAGATAGACATAAAATCCAGATTGTTCCAGTGGATCCAAATTTTCAGCCCAGAGAAAAGATTCTGTGGCCCTTATTCAATTCTATTTGCGTTTTCTCCTGGGTGATATTTCAACACCCATCAATAAAAATGCCTTCTAAGCCACATGCAACCAAGAATACTAAAGATAATTTTGAGAGTTCTTCAAATTCTTTTTGGTACTTTTTAAAATTTCAATAGGGCTGAAAATTGTTTTGTTTTTTTTAAAAGATGATCTTAGGGCAACACTTAAGAGAAAAGGTGAATTAAAAGGCCTTTGTATGAGTGTATTAAAAAAGGGGTAGGTTTGGGTGCAGGGCAAAGCCAAAAAAAGTGCTTATCCTGCTCTAGCTAAACTAGCTTTTTTTTAAAGAAAAAAAAAAAAAACCTATTCCCTGAGTACTTGTCCCCAACAACATAATTTGGGCCTCAGCTATTGGTGGCAGCTGAATTACACTTTTTGTATTTTGGACTCTGGCTATTGCCCAAATGCTTTGTCTTGGTGTACCTGGCCTGGACTTAATAAAA
The DNA here is from genome assembly GCF_040937935.1 of Hyperolius riggenbachi. Taxonomy (NCBI): domain Eukaryota; kingdom Metazoa; phylum Chordata; class Amphibia; order Anura; family Hyperoliidae; genus Hyperolius; species Hyperolius riggenbachi. Next base: position 539,702,568 of record NC_090647.1, on the reverse strand, counting down.
GTTGTGTAGTGGTTGATAAGAGACTACAATCACCTGGTTTATAGTGATTATTGGCAGTCACTTGGGTGAAAGATTAGACAAGTAGTTGTGCTACTACAGTGACATGTGTACAACTTTCCTTGTTGCAGGCAAACCACAGGTTCTTGGCATGTGGTACGTGTGCCTCAGGGAGTACTTTTGATAGGATTTGTACCACACAGCTAGAAATGTAGGTGGGTTTACTGAAGATCATAGGTAAAAAACAAACGTGGAATTGAATACAAATTTCAGGTGGAAAGCAATTTCAACCTTCACTTACAGATGTCAGATCATTGTGGCCGTTCCAACGAGATGCAAACAACGTCAGCATGCATGCAAATTTATATCTAGACTCGGACCAATCCAAATCTGCAATGCAGAGCTGCATACAATTTCCAAGCAAGCCAGATTTATTAACATCTCATTGATCATCTAACGTGTATGTGTGAAGAAAAATTACAAAAACATTGGGGTTTTTGCGCATGAGTGTGCAATAGCACAGTTTTGACAACTTTAGGTGTGCATAATGTGTTCTTATATGACCCTGTTGAGGGATACGAACTATCTGCCCAACAATTTTCTTTTGCTTCAATAGGTTTGCTGATCACCCATGTTTGCAAGCATGGGAACAGCTTAGCAAGTCAACCCGTCAAAAAAAAAAAAAAATATTGGGCAAGGGTTGCATACTTAAGGACCTAAGGCAATTTTTAAATAAACCCAATCTAGTCAGTAATTAGACTTTTTTGCTGTAAAGTTGGCCCTTGTGCTCATCTGTCATCTTTTGGAACCCCCAAAATCCTAAAGCAAAGTCAGCAATTCTTGTTGTTCCTGAATAGCATAGCCCTATAGGTCACCAAAGAAGTTAGACATTCGTCTGATCACTCGCTTCATCTTCAACTAACTTATAGCAACGAGGCGGGTCTTCCTCTCTACTGTTTCCCTGAGGCTCCTCCCTTAGGGGAAGTGGGTGGTGAATCTGAATGCACATCAGGTATATGATGGTCCCTAGGACTCCTCCTACCATCGGTCCCAAGACTGGAATCCACCACCAGTTTCCTCCAGCGCTGCAACCAAACACATGGCGTTATTGAGCAATGCAAAATTTGTAACTGGTTGTCAATAAGAGCCCCTGAACAAAGATTGTTAGCCTCTTCCCCATCACTTAAGCTGGCCATACACTGGCCCGATTTGCCGCCGTTTCGACAGTAGATTCGATCACTGGGATCGAATCTGCTGCCAATCGTACACGCCGAATTTCGATCCATTCCGTCCAATCCAGTCGATCGCGCCGTGCGGAAAATAACCGGCGATCGCCTGCGGGTAAAGGGCGCATCGCTAGCGGCGTTCGAGTGCCCGACGACCGACGCAAAATAGAGCCGCATACATTACCTGCTCCGCCAGCGCGACTCCCGGGTCTCCGCTCTTCTCAGTCTCTGGTCTGGTCTCCGGCATGCTTCCCTTCTTCCTGTCCCGGCAGGAAGTTTAAACAGTAGAGGGCACTCTACTGTTTAAACTAACCCCAGACAGGAAGAAGGGAAGCATGCCGGAGACCAGACCAGAGACGGAGAAGAGCGGAGACCCGGGAGTCGTGCCGGCGGAGCAGGTAATGTATGCGGGATGGGGGGGGGGGGGAAGCGGCGGCACCACCGCCACCACCACAGATTGTGAACGGTTTCAGGCTGAAATCGGTTCACAATCTGCAGTAAAGGTAGCCATACGATCCCCCTCTGATCAGATTCGATCAGATAAGGATCTGTCTGTTGGTCGAATCTGATGGCAAATCGACCAGTGTATGGCTACCTTAAGTTTTTAATAGCATTTCAGGGAGCTCACCAAAGACATTTTAATCACAGGTCCCCCTCTCTCCCCCCACACACACCTTAAGAACCAGAGCAATTTTCACATCATGCTTCTCCCATTCATTAGTCAATAACATAATTACTTTTCACACCAAACTGATCTATATAGTTTTTGCCACAAATTAGGCTTTTATTTTATAAATTTTAAAATAAAAAACTATTATGTTAAAATTATAGTTGTAAAATAATTCTTATATTTGTCAGACTCCATGCGCTTGCAAGGCAGTAACTAGAGTGCACTCAGTAGGCAGTAGCAATGTTATGGAATCTTGTCCAAGATCTCCCTACCAAATATGTGCTGGCTTACTGAATAGGAAGAGACGAGATTTGAACCCAGGTCTCCTATGTCAGAGGCCTTAAAGAGTAACTGTCAGGCTGCAGAAGCTAATTTAAACCTCTATTCTGTGTTAAACAGTTTAGAAGGAAGCCCAAAAGCAATTAGTGAAGATAAAAATCTCAGTTACCTTTGATGTGTGCTTATCAGCAAGTCTGTTATTCTTAAGAAGACGCAAGCCGCATACCATACTGCAAAGCATTCTGGGGCTCTCCCCTCGGCTGCTAATGAGACGTTACAGCAGCTTGTAATCGCGTAGCACTGATAAATCTCGGGCAGAGTACACTGCAGGAGTCAGCTATTGTTCCTAGCCACATGGCTCATTAATATTCACTGCACACTGTTATTTAGTACCAGCTTATCTGTGATCAGGAAGCAGGCAGGACATGACGACACATTTGACAGAAAAACATGGAGCCTGCCATGAGCATCTATCTCTGCATATACTATATACAAATTCTGTGAAATCCAAACGTGGACAGTGAAATGCATATGTAATGTAAGTACAGCCAATCTTTAGCTACTGATATATGTGTTTATTTTCTCTGAGACCTTATACCTAACAGCTCCTCTTTAACCATTACACTATTCAGCAACTATTATGGATAAACCACACATTTTATTTGCGCATTTATATTGGTTACTATTTAGGCTGCTTTCACAGTAAGACTATACAGGCGCACGTTAGTGCAGCCTGTAACGCTCCCCAACGCACAGCAATGTAACTGCAATGGGCTGTTCACAGTGCCCAAATTGCGTTACATTGTAATACTGCACGTCAATCTTAGGGTGCAGCATGCTATAGCATTAGAGCGGCTTTGCCGCGTTAGCCTGCTTGCACAGGCGCAGTGATTAGCCACATGGCTAATCTATATTCACTGCACTGTGCTGACGTCACTGGCAGGACCACGTGTTGGAGTGTTACGCTCACGTGGTCTCCACCAGCGCATGCGTACTATAGTACGCATCACGGACGCATCAAAGAGCCGCTTAACGCGGCTCTTCGCTAATGTCCTCTGCCACCACCACCATGCGTTGGGTGCACGTTATGCGACCTTAACGTAGCACCTAACGCAACGTCTTAGTGTGTAAGTAGCCTTAAAGTGTCCCTAGTACAGTGCTTGGCGAAAATATTTAATTTGGAAATAAAAAGGGTTGTTCGTGTATGGGGTTCTAATAACAGTACACAGGAATTATTATACATCTGTTCTTTACTTTCACTTAGTGAATGAAAACCAACATCTCCCTAATGCCGGCATTCATTACAGGCACTGTGATAAGCTTTGGGAACAGCTGTTCCCATTCACAGACCGGCAGAATGGTTAAGGAAAACAGTAGAGCACCGGCGAGTGCATATCTATGCCACTGGTGTGCAAGTGAAGTTTTTAAGGGCCACAAATGTGTGTAGCAGCAGTAGGAAATAATATACAGGGGTTGGACAAAATAATGGAAACACCTTAAAAAAACAACAAAATGTATTTTAATATTGTATAGGTCCACCTTTTGCAGCAATTACAGCCTCAATTCTCTGAGGTATTGATACATACAATTTGTTAATTGTTTCCAAAGGAATTTTAGCCAATTCTTCAGTTAAAAGACACCCTCCAGTTCTTTTAGAAATGATGACGGCGGAAAAAGACTTCTTACTTGAATCTCTAACGACCATAAATGCTCAGTAATATTGAGGTCTGGGGATTGTGGTGGCCAGATGAGATGCTCAACTTCATTAAAATGTTCCTCGTGCAATTCTTTAACAATTCTAGCTGTATTGATTGGGGCATTATCTTGAAATATGGTATTCCCCTCCGGAAGCCATTCTTGAACCGTAGGATGAACTTGGTCGCCCAAAATTGCTAAATAGTCCCAGCTGTTAACTCCTCCATGAAGGGAAATCATTGGCCCAGTGGATTTCCAAGAAATAGCACCCCAGATCATAACAGAACCCCCGCCATGTTTTACGGTTGGGAGAAGGCAGTATGGATTAAATGCTACTTTCGGCTGTCTCCAAACGTACACTCAGCCGGAAATAAGGTGAACGATGATTCAGAGAATAATCACATTTTCCACTGCTCAAGGGACCAATTCTGGTGGTTTCTACACCACTCTAAACACTTTGAAACATTTGTCTTTGAGAGCAGAGGTTTTCTAATTGCAGTTCTTCCGTGGAATCCAGATTTCTGCAGCTCCCTCCAAACAGTTTTTGTGAAAACTGGGTTCTGTAGGTGATCATTCAGCTCTGCAGTGATTTTAGGAGCCGTGGTCTTGCGAGCTTTTCAAACAAGTCGATTTAGAGTCCGACTGTCTCTCTCAAACAACTTCGACTTTCAGCCACAACTGCTTTGCTGAGGACGTTTTTCCTTCTCTTTCAAGAGCATTCATTACTTTTGAGAGAGTACCTCTTGAAATGCCAAGCGTTCGGGCAGTTTCTGTTACAGTAGCACCTGCCATACGAGCACCAACAATTTGGCCTCTTTGAAAGTCTGAGAGATCTGCCATTTTTATAAATTATAACCAACTTTGGTTTAAATATCCTGTAAAAACTATTTTAATTATGTCAAGTTTTGATTGCTTAAAACATGTTCAAAGATTATGATGCCAAAATGTTAGGCATTTCTATTATTTTGTCCAACCCCTGTATATAGGCGCAGAACACTTCCAGGAACTAGAGCATGCTGGGCTGCGCATGCGCAACAAAGCGCTACTCGGCCAGGCTTTTGAGGACCATTGCAGATGACAGGAGTCACCCAGGGAGACGGCAAGAGACGATCAGCCTTAACGGGGCTTTAGGAAGCCCCGGCTAATTCTGGCCAGTCATGCGCAGAAGCCAGCAAATTGCTGTGTCAGACAGCTTTCCAAGGGCTACAGCAGCTTCAGGGATGAGAGTGGAACGGTGTAGGACTGCAATGATTAGGCAACTTGAACTGGGGGGAAATTTTCACTTTACATACCCTTTAAAATATAAACCAAGAGTGGCTTTATTATTTAAATGGCTGTAGGGGGTTTAGCATAAAATAGCCACTATCCACTGGTATTTCATGGCAGGGCTTCTTCCTGCTGTTGCCACAGATGAGACCTTTGCAGCTGTGCATGCTGGGAAAGGTCCCAGCCAATGATATGGCCTCAGATAACTAAACAAGCAAAATTATCAGGATTCTGATGACTCATCTACAGTTGCATATTTACAAGCAGATAATGGGGGCATTCTGCGCATGCGTGGTTCTTGAAAGAATGTACAGCACTTGCAGAAAGACCCTTAGCAGCAGGAGTGCACAAATGAGATAGTGTCGTACACTACATGCAATCCATCTAGCCAAGACACTAATTACCCCACCTGTGCATAGGTGAGGTTGATTGCAAAACATGCACCATTGGGGAGTCACAAAGACAGGTTGCCCTGCACTGGGACCCAAAAACTCCTTGGCTAAGCCACTGTCTGGAACACTTGAAGCAGGTTGTTTCGGCACTTGGCGCCAATACTAGGCTGTGCTATAGCAGCAATGCTATACATGCACTAAAGATAATTTGGGGTCCCTCTGAGTTGCGACTAGTTTTCAACGCCGCCAGGAGTTTGAGCGGCAGTAGGGTGAGCCGCCCAGCTCACTAATACGTACACCACTAGAGGGCCCACAGCAATTCAGTTAAGTTGCTGTCACACCCACTTAGAAGTTAAAGCAGCATTTGTGTGAATGAGAGGTACATGTGGAATAATCTTGGTCTAGAGAAGGGTTATTGATTGCAGGTACACTTTAAACCAGAGCTTCTGGTCATGAGGAGAGCTTACCTGAAGGCTTCATGCCAACCACAGATTGCAGTGAAGATCCGAGGTGCCAGGTCCCGAGCAGGGTTGATCGGATACCCGCAGTTGAAACCCATAGCCAGTCCGACCAGTAGAACCACAAGTCCAATAATAAAAGGCTGGAGACTGCGAGGAGGAGCCATGTTGGATTCATCTATGATGGCCAGTATACAGATTATCAGGGCAGACGTGGCAATCACCTGTGGTCAGAGGACATACACAACAGTGTCACACCGGCCCACAAAACCCAAAAATGGTCAGGAAGGGAATTTGGATTAGCTGATCAATCAGCATTAAATTTGCTTAAAGGACTTACGAGGCGAAGATGGTAAAAGTTAAATGCCTATTCAGTTTTATGACCCTTGGGGACGCCATCCGCATCCCCCTTCCATTCTGCCGCGTTTGTAATGCAATTCCCAGGCTCGTGGGAGTCCCGACCCGATCCCGCGGGTCGTCCTCAGCTGCCCCACTGAAGATTGCCGCCAGGTCCGGCCGTGCAGTTCTCAGTCGCAAGTGCGGCTGCGCAGCTATAAGTCCTCCTCCAGCTCCGACCTCGTACCGGCAGTCTCGCGTACATAAAGCATGCGAGACTGCCGGTAATGAAGTCGGAGCTGGAGGACTTAGAGCTGCGCAGCCGCACTTACGACTGAGAACTGCGGCGCCGTGGCCGGATCTGGCGGCCATCTTCAGTGGGGCAGCTGAGGACGACACGAGGGATCAGGTTGGGACCCTCACGAGCTTGGGAATTGCTTTACAAACGTGGCAGAATGGAAGGGGGATGCGGATGGTGTCCCCTAAGGCAGGGTTTTTCAACCTTTTCACTAATTGTACCACTTTTATCACCTGAAAAATGTCAACTACCACCACTGGTACTTGGCCGCAGTGAAGAGATAAGGCGAATGGTGCAGTGACGGTATGTATACTTCAATTACAGGAATTAAGCAGTGATGTCACTTCCTGTATTTGAAGTATACACGCCATCACTGTGCACCATTCACCTGGCTGTCTCCTCACTGCTGATCTGAGTTTTGAATTATGCTGCAGGGCAGCAAAGTGAGGAGCGAGCAAGGAGTAGCCAAACTTTGTGGAGGCAGGATGGGACCAAGACAAGCAGCAGGCAAGCAATCAAGTGGCAGTCAAACTTGGTGTGTACCACCTGGGCAAAAGCAAAGTACCACTGCTGATACGCGTACCACAGGATGAAAAGCCCTGCCTAAGGGTCATAAAACTGAATAGGTATTTAACTTTTTACCATCTTCGCCTTGTAAATCCTTTAACAAGTAGAAATACAGTAGAGTATCAGTTATCCGGCACCAAAAGGGATTGACTGATGCCAGATAAGGGTGCTTTCCAGTTTCTTGAGACTCAATGTTAAAAATAGGGCTAATACAATACTATACCGCACTCTATATACATACCATGAACTCTATTAAATATTAAAATACACATATTAACCTAGTAAGAGCCATGGAATCCAGTATTTTACACATAGAAGAGCCTACAAAATGCCTAAGAAGTTGACCTTCACCACTGAGTACTACCAACAATTTGTTCTAGTTGGTTGAGACCTCTGGTTAGTTGAATTCCAGATAATGGGGATTCTATTGTATTACATCTCACTGACCATCTCTAGTCCACATATGGGTGCCAAAAGGAGAGCAGAATCTCAGAGATTTGCAAAGCCGGGTTATGCAAGTATACCGTATTTTTCGAACTGTAAGATGCTCCTGAGTCCTGACCATAAGACGCACCTAGGTTTCGAGGACAAAAACAGGGGAAAAAAAAAAATATATACTAAACCTGGTGCATCCATGGCTAAGGGGCATCTTGTGGATTATGCCCCCCTTGTACCCCTTGTGTTTTCCTGTGTCCTCCTCTGCCCCTTATCTCCTCCTGTGTCCGCCTCTGTCCTTGTGTCCTCCTCTATGGCCCTTTGTGTTTTCCTTTGTCCTACTCTGCGTGGGCACAGTTCAGGAAGTACCCGACATTACAGCGGGTTGGAGGTTCATATTGGCAGGCGTTCACAAGTCAGGAACTCCCTGAATTTGGACTATAAAAAAGCAGCTACTTTTTTGCCACTTTTCGGGGAAGTAAAAGTGAGTCTTCTAGTCCCCCCCAAAAAATACAGTACCACATAGTTTGGTGTTGGCTGCTTGCAGTCTTACCTGATCAGTGAGTCCATTATAAATGCTGAGGTGTTCTGAAGGGTATGAGGAAAATATTCCAGCTGTTTCCTGGGTCCAGGTCCCATTTGTGTGCCAATTAAGAGCATCTAAGTCAAAGAAATCTGATTTACTATATAAATAAAAAGAAAGACCTTTACATAAATGAAGTCAAAGCAGTCATCTCACCTGGACCATCATAATACCAGCCTATCCAATTCGCTTCTACTCCTACAATGGCTCAAGTCATACAAATAGTTATACAAGCTGACCACCTAGAACTCAGGCAAGGACTCAATTTCTAATCTATATAACTAAAAGACAATTGTAATGCTGTTCAGTGTGGACACACTGGCCAGTTGACTGGTAAAGGGAACCTGAACCAAGTAAAATGGCTTATAAACACGTACCTGCAAATCAATATTACATACTTACCTCTCCGTCAGTTCCTCTCAGAAGCTGACCATTTTCGTCTAACAATGATCCCTTTCCAATTCTGGCAAGATTTGATCAGAACTGAAATATATCTGTTGCTGTCAGTTATATCAGATGCTGTTGGTTATAGCTAAAAGGACAACTGATGTGTAAGGTAATGTCCATATTTCCCCATGGCGCATGTGGACGATGTTACAGTTTAACTGTGTGCTGACCCGGAAGCTGTCACATGGTCATTGCAGTTTTTAAAATGGGATGACAGAGAATGCCATCGGTCACAGTGAGAAAACAGGACACGGGAAGGGGTGACAGCGATTGGGGGAGTACACTACACGGGAGTCAAGTATGATCTTTGAATGTTTAGTTTGACTTTAAATTTTCAGTTCAGGTTTTTTTCAAACTGCACAGTTAGCAAACAGCAACTGCTCATTTACCAGCCAATCTGCCAGGAATCCTACATACTAACCCCGAAGGTTGCAAGTATGTATGGATGGATGGTGCAGTTGGAGGCGCAACACTTTCGGGAATATAGGAAAGAGTTTGAGGTGCTAAAACAAAAAGTAAAAAAAAAAGTAGTTGAACTTTACAATAAACAAAGATAGAAAATGAAAAGTGCAAGGATGGCGGCTCCCCGATTCTATAGCACCGATATGGCATTTTATGGACGACTATGGTTCATTAAAGGACCATGATCACAAAAAAAAGTAGGCAGTTAAAAATCTGAGAACAGACAGGTTTTGGGGCAGTCCATCTCTTCATGGGGGATTCCTATGAGAATCCCCTCTGAGGAGATTGACTGGCCCAAAACCTGTTGGTCCTGTCAGATTTTAACTGCCTACTTTTTTCGTGATAGTGGTCCTTTAAGTAATGGACATGGACCACTCATACTGAAAATATATATCAAACTATAAGCCATAATTACCCGGGACGAATATAAGATGACCACTCAGACATTCCCCCTCACATTGCACATTGACTCAGAAGCTCTGAGTTGAGGACCAACAGTTACTCCGCACATGTTATATTAGTTGGAAGATTGTTCAAGAATGGAATGTTGAGCAATAAGACCTCACCGAAATAGAGAAGATACACCAGAGCAGCTCCCAAGAAAGCCCCTATGAACTGAGCCACGAAGTAGACCAGCATCATTCTCCAAGTGATCTTCCTCATCATGTACATGGCCACGGAGACAGCTGGGTTCAAGTGGGCCCCTGCATAGAAAAGAGCTTGAAATCAATTGCTGGTTGACCCAGACAGAGCTCCAGCCAACCAAGAAAACCTAAAACATACAAGAGCAGCTGTAAAATTCTGGTCACCCTTAATATACTGAGAAACCCAATATTGCCCCTCTCTGGTCCTTGACTGATCAAATCCATGCCAGTAATTTTGGTTGGACTTGGTGGCCGGACATCATTCATTCCCTTGTGTTAGAGCTATGCTATAAACTTGACTTGCTGTGTCATTTGCAACATGGTTAGACTGAATATCTGTCCAAGGTGTCCAAACTCCTCCCCTTCCCATCACCACCAATAGGAGGAACTATGGGAGTAACTGGGAATGGAGATCAGCCAGCCTCTTCCTCTCGAGCACAGAGCAGACCCCACCCACCTCCTTGTGCTATAAAGAAAAACTCTGCTTTGTACAAATTCATAATTGTGTGGACCAAGCATCAGGAACAGAGCACCACAAATAAGAGGATTTTAGATTTTGTAGATCACTTCTGCTCCTCAGTGACCACTTACTGTCTGCTCACTTACTCCCATCTTAGTTGGTCTGAAAGCTTCATCTTCATAACATTATACTCCATTAACCTCCTTGCCGGTTATCCCGAGCTCAGCTCGGGGTAACCAGCGCAGGAGGATTTCTCAGGCCCCGCTGGGCCGATTGCACAATTTTTTTTCCAAAGTGCTAGCTGCGTGTGGTACGCGATCGCCACCGCTACCCGCCGCCCCCCCCCCCCAGACCCCGGCACAGCCAATCAGTGCCAGGCAGCGCTGAGGGGTGGATCGGGATTCCCTCTGACGTCCATGATGTCATCCCGCCCCGTCGTCATGGCGACCGGGGAAGCCCTGCAGGAAATCCCGTTCTAAACGGGATTTCCTGCTTACTCTGATCGCCAAAGGCGATCGGTGAGGCTAGGGGGGGGGGGATGCCGCCGCCCAGCGGCTATCATGTAGCGAGCCCTGGGCTCGCTACATGATTTGAAAAAATAAAAAAAAAAAAATTTTTTTAAAAAGTGCTGCGCTGCCCCCTTGCCGGCGGGAATTCGACCGGCAAGGAGGTTAAGAAAACCTAAAATGTGGATGGCAGTGGCTTAATGTGTGTCCAGATTTTCCACAAAGCATGGGGGGGGCAGTATTTGCTATGAAGTTGGAGGTCACACGAAGAAGATCCAGAAAAGGTGAAAGTTGGAGAAAAGTGAGACCAGATAGTGGCTTACCTGACACACCAGCACAGACATAAGCCCCGGCAGTCACTGCAAAGCCAAACGCCAAGTTAACACTCAGGAACTGTACCTTGGTTGTCCCACTCAACTCCATCTGAGCTACAGAACCACAGCCAAACAGCTAGGAGAAAACGCAATTAGATTCAATGTGAGGCTTCTTCTCTACAAAACAAAACATTTGTAAAGCACTTTTCTCCTGTAGGACCCAGAACGCATAAGCTGGTCTCAGATCAGTACATAGTGATGTGTACGGGGGAAAAAGTTATGTGATCATATATGCCAGACTAAACAGGTGGCTTTTCATATAAAGTTAAATGTGTCCAGGGTTGGAGCGGTCTTAAGTTTGGCAAGGCATTGCACAGGTTAGAGGCAGCATGACAGAAAGGTCTGACTCCAAATGTTTTTAGTTGGACTCTGGAGATGGTCAAGTTATTGGATCCTTTTGATCTGAGGTTGTGGGGCAGTTGCAACAACTCCTTCAGGTATCATTTAAAGCTTGCAAAATCTGGGATATCATCCTATTTATTTTAATGTAATTTATCATATGAATATGTACCAGTATTGGTGATGTCTCAAACCACAACTATGTACAGGATCTTCTCAAAAAATTAGCATATTGTGATGAAGTTCATTATTTTCTGTAATGTACTGATAAACAGACTTTCATATATTTTAGAGTCATTACACACAACTGAAGTAGTTCAAGCCTTTTATGGTTTTTTTATTGATGATTTTGGCATACAGCTCATGAAAACCCAAATTTCCCATCTCAAAAAATTTGCATATTTCATCCTACCAAGAAAAGTGTTTTTAAAACGACAAAAAAAAAAGGTCAACCTTCAAATAATTATGTTCAGTTATGCACTCAATACTTGGTCGGGAATCCTTTTGCAGAAATGACTGCTTCAATGCGGCGTGGCATGGAGGCAATCAGCCTGTGGCACTGCTCAGGTGTTATGGAGGCCCAGGATGCTTCCATAGCGGCCTTAAGCTCATCCAGAGTGTTGGGTCTTGCGTCTCAACTTTCTCTTCACAATATCCCACAGATTCTCTATGGGGTTCAGGTCAGGAGAGTTGGCAGGCCAATTAAGCACAGTAATACCATGGTCAGTAAACCATTTACCAGTGGTTTTGGCACTGTGAGCAGGTGCCAGGTTGTGCTGAAAAACGAAAGCTTCATCTCCATAAAGCTTTTCAGCAGATGGAAGCATGAACCCACTTTTGAACCAGAAACAGCGGCAGAAGTGCCTGACCTGGGCTACCGAGAAGCAGCACTGGACTGTTGATCAGTGGTCCAAAGTACTTTTTTCGGATGAAAGCAACTTTTACATGTCATTCGGAAATCAAGGTGCCAGAGTCTGGAGGAAGACTGGGGAGAGGGAAATGCCAAAATGCCTGAAGTCCAGTGTCAAGTACCCACAGTCAGTGATGGTCTGGGTTGCCATGTCAGCTGCTGGTGTTGGTCCACTGTGTTTTTTGGAGCACTTCATGCTTCCATCTGCTGAAAAGCTTTATGGAGATGAAGATTTCATTTTTCAGCATGACCTGGCACCTGCTCACAGTGCCAAAACCACTGGTAAATGGTTTACTGACCATGGTATTACTGTGCTCAATTGGCCTGCCAACTCTCCTGACCTGAACCCCATAGAGAATCTGTGGGATATTGTGAAGATAAAGTTGAGAGATGCAAGACCAAACACTCTGGATGAGCTTAAGGCCGCTATGGAAGCATCCTGGGCCTCCATAACACCTGATCAGTGCCACAGGCTGATTGCCTCCATGCCACGCCGCATTAAAGCAGTCATTTCTGCAAAAGGATTCCCGACCAAGTACTGAGTGCATAACTGAACATAATTGAAGGTTGACTTTGTTTTAAAAACACTTTTCTTTTATTGGTCGGATGAAATATGCGAATTTTTTGAGATAGGAAATTTGGGTTTTTATGAGCTGTCTGCCAAAATCATCAATAAGAAAAATAAAAGGCTTGAACTACTTCAGTTGTGTGTAATGAATCTAAAATATATTAATGTCTAATGTTTATCAGTACATTACAGAAAATGAACTTTATCACAATATGCTAATTTTTTTAGAAGATCCTGTATTTGTACTGATGGATGTCCCGATTCTATAGAGTTTTGAACATCTCTGTATCTATGCTCCCCACTATTTGTTTTGTACAATGCTACAGAATATATTGGCCTTCTATAAATACAAAATAAAGTAATAAGACTAACAATTCTGCAAGCAATTAATGCACACCATTCTACAACAGAAAAGTAACTATGTGCCCACACCTTACTGCAAGTTTCTACCCTTACAATTATCCAAAACACCATTTTAAAGAATGGCTGTTTACAGAAGGAGTCATAACCATAGTTTTACACGGTGACTGGCTGCTATTAAAAATAAATCGTAATTCACATAGTCCTGAAAGTTAAACAAAATTCCATTCATGTACAAATGTTTTTTCCACATAAAAGGTCTACTGAACGTACTTGAAAAACAGGGTCGCAAAATGGTAACCTACTGTGAACATTTGACAAATTTATTGCTGTTGGGGGGGGGGGGGGGGGGGGGGGAAATCAGAGTTTGGCGATCCTGTATTTGGCAATCCAATATTCTGTTGACCCAGTTAGGTCTCTTCAGCTGCCTTTGCTTGCACTTAAAGGGACACTTAAGCCTGAAAAAAAATGTTTTACTCACCTGGCGCTTCTACCAGCCCCCTGCAGCAGTCCTGTGCCCTCGCAGCCACTCACTAATCCTCTGGTCCCCTGCTGCCAGCTAGTTTCGTTTTTGTCGACAGACCCGTCAAGACTGGCCAAGCGTAGCTTTTTCCGCATTCCCGACTAATTAGCGCTATCGCGGGCCGCATTACGAACGCATAGATATGCGGCAACGCGTATTTTAGTACGCGTTGTGGCCCGCAATTAGCGCTAATTAGTCGGGAATGCGGAAAAAGCTACGCTTGGCCAGTCCTGACGAGCCTGTTGGCAAAAACGAAACTAGCTGGCAGCGGGAGACCAGAGGATTAGCGAGTCACTGCGAGGGCACAGGACTGCTGCAGGGGGCTGGTAGAAGCCCCAGGTGAGTAAAACTTTTTTTCTGACTTAAGATTCGCTTTAAGCTACGTACACACATACAACGATTGTTCATTGTGGACGAACGAACTTTTAATTGACGAAAGAACGACCTAAGCAAAGTTAGCTTTTAAAGGTGTGTGACGATCCGATCATTAGAACGAACATTACATCACGTAAAGCAACTATTGCGCTTAAAAATGGAAAGTTCCATGGAGAAATAGCGAAATGTGCATGTCAAGCCTAGTACGAACGACCATTTGCCAACGATGTACTACTTTTGCAAACGATAGTCGTTGGAAAAAAAAATCCGCCAAGCTAGATCGTTCCGTTTTTAACGATCTAGCTCGTCCGTCATTAGACTTGATGGTCGTTGGCTGCTTTTTTGTAAACGATCGTCGTTTGAAATGATCGGGGAACGATCGTTTCAAACGACTATAGTCGCATGTGTGTACGCACCTTTAGGCTCCGTACACAATCCAATTTTAATCTGCAGATTAGTGGACAATTTTACCCCATCATGTAGTATAAGGGCCAACATATTGAATACTCTGAATAGACTGTAGGTATGCTTTCATACTACATGGAAGTGGTAAAATTGGCCAGTCATCTGCAGATAAAATGTGTGTATGAACCTTTTTGGGTTTCAGGGCACATGCAATCTGCCGATACTGACATTTGCTTTTGGTGGGCAATATCCCAGAGCTCCCCTTCCACCGCCTGCTTTACCATGCAATTCTTGTTGAACTGTATTTGCGCTGCCTGCTGAATTTTTGGGGAGATTGCCATTTAGTACAACAGAACGGGACTCTTTATCCATACACTGCGGAGGAATTATACCCCAGTCAGAAGGAGGGAATGCAAACGGGAGTGTGTGTGTGCGTTGGATGGGGAAAGCAGCCGACAGATTTTTTGTAGGGGACCCAACATAATGTAGTGGGCATGCTGTCCACCCAATCATGAGAGTGGCATTTCCCTGTAAGGTTTCCTGCTGGGCCTCCTTAAGGGCAAGAAACCCACTAGGAGCAATTTTCTGAGCGTTATGCGATTTGAAAACTCTTGCTAATGAAATTCTTTGGGTGTGATCCCACTTAACCACTTGCCGACCGCCCACAGCCAATGGGCGGCGGCAAAGTGGATCCCTAAAGGACCGCAATACGCCCAAGGGCGTTGCATCCTTTTCACATGCCGGGGGAGCGATCGCGTCATTGATGACGCGCGCTTCCCCCGGCAACTGGCTCCGTCCACCCGCCGCAACATCCCGCCGGCCATACGGGAGCGCCGGCGGGATGTTAACCCCGCAATCACCGCTACAAAGTGTATAATACACTTTGTAATGTATACAAAGTGTATTTTACAAGCTGCCTCCTGCCCTGGTGGTCCCAGTGTCCAAGGGACCACCAGGACAGGCTGCAGCCACCCTAGTCTGCACCCAAACACACTGATCTGCTCCCCCCCGCCCCCTGATCGCCCACAGCACCCCTCAGACCCCCCCCGCCCACCCCCCAGACCACTGTTTGCACCCAATCACCCCCCTAATAACCCATCAATCACTCCCTGTCACTATGTCAACGCTATTTTTTTTAGTCCCTAAACTGCCCCCTGCTCCCTCCTGATCACCCCCCCACCCCTCAGATTCTCCCCAGACCCCCCCCCCCCCCTGTGTACTGTCTGCATCTATCCCCCTGATCACCCAATCACCCATCAATCACCCATCAATCACCCATCAATCACCCACTGTCACTGCCACCCAACAATCAGCCCCTAACCTGCCCCTTGCGGGCAATCTGATCACCCACCCACACCAATAGATCGCCCGCAGATCCGACATCAGATCACCTCCCAAGTGCAGTGTTTACATCTGTTCTCTACCCTAAACACCCACTAATTACCCATTAATCACCCATCAATCACCCCCTATCACCACCTGTCACTGTTACCTATCAGATCAGACCCTAATCTGCCCCTTGCGGGCACCCAATCACCCGCCCACACGCTCAGATTGCCCTCTGACCCCCCCCCCCCCTTATCAATTCACTAGTGCATTATTTACATCTGTTCTTCCCTGTAATAACCCACTGATCACCCGTCAATCACCTGCCAATCAGCCCCTGTCACTGCCACCCATCAATCAGCCCCTGTCACTGCCACCCATCAATCAGCCCCTGTCACTGCCACCCATCAATCAGCCCCTGTCACTGCCACCCATCAATCAGCCCCTGTCACTGCCACCCATCAATCAGCCCCTGTCACTGCCACCCATCAATCAGCCCCTGTCACTGCCACCCATCAATCAGCCCCTAACCTGCCCCTTGCGGGCAATCTGATCACCCACCCACACCATCCGATCGCCTGCAGACCAGCAGTCAGATCACCTCCCAAGTGCATTGCATCTGTTCTCTCCTCTAAACACCCACTAATTACCCATCAATCACCCCCTGTCAATGCTACCCATCAGATTAGACCCCAATCTGCCCCTAGGGCACCCAATCACCCGCCCACACCCTCAGACCCCAGCCCTGATCACCTCGCCAGTGCATTACTTGCATCTATTCCCCCCACTAATCACACCTAGAGACAACTATCAATCACCTCCTGTCACCCCCCCCCCCCCCCCAGCACTCCTATCCATCAGATCAGGCCCAATACAACCTGTCATCTAAAAGGCCACCCTGCTTATGACCACAAAATTCGCCCCCTCATAGACCACCTGTCATCAAAATTTGCAAATGCTTATACCCCTGAACAGTCATTTTGAGACATTTGGTTTCCAGACTACTCACGGTTTTGGGCCCGTAAAATGCCAGGGCGGTATAGGAACCCCACAAGTGACCCCATTTTAGAAAAAAAAAAAAAGACACCCCAAGGTATTCTGTTAGGTGTATGACGAGTTCATAGAAGATTTTATTTTTTGTCAAAAGTTAGCGAAAATTGATTTTTATTGTTTTTTTTTTCACAAAGTGTAATTTTTCACTAACTTGTGACAAAAAATAAAATCTTCTATGAACTCGCCATACACCTAACGGAATACCTTGGGGTGTCTTCTTTCTAAAATGGGGTCACTTGTGGGGTTCCTATACTGCCCTGGCATTTTAGGGGCCCTAAACCGTGAGGAGTAGTCTAGAAAACAAATGCCTCAAAATGACCTGTGAATAGGACGTTGGGCCCCTTAGCGCACCTAGACTGCAAAAAAAGTGCCACACATGTGGTATCGCCGTACTCAGGAGAAGTAGTATAATGTGTTTTGGGGTGTATTTTTACACATACCCATGCTGAGTGGGAGAAATCTCTGTAAATGGACACTTGTGTAAAAAAAAAAAAAAAACAATTGTCATGTACAGAGATATTTCTCCCACCCAGCATGGGTATGTGTAAAAATACACCCCAAAACAAATTATACTACTTCTCCTGAGTATGGCAATACCACATGTGTGGCACTTTTTTGCAGCCTAACTGCGCTAAGGGGCCCAAAGTCCAATGAGCACCTTTAGGCTTTACAGGGGTGCTTACAATTTAGCACCCCCCAAAATGCAAGGACAGTAAACACACCCCACAAATGACCCCATTTTGGAAAGTAGACCGTTCAAGGTATTCAGAGAGGAGCATAGTGAGTCCGTGGCAGATTTCATTTTTTTTTTGTCGCAAGTTAGAAGAAATGGAAACTTTTTTTTTTCTTTTTTTGTCGCAAAGTGTCATTTTCCGCTAACTTGTGACAAAAAAAAATCTTCTATGAACTCACCATGCCTCAGTGAATACTTTGGGATGTCTTCTTTCCAAAATGGGGTCATTTGGGGGGTATTTATACTATCCTGGAATTTTAGCCCCTCATGAAACATGACAGGTGGGCAGAAAAGTCAGAGATGCTTGAAAATGGGAAAAGTCACTTTTGGCACCATAGTTTGTAAACGCTATAACTTTTACCCAATCCAATAAATATACACTGAATGTTTTTTTTTTATCAAAGACATGTAGCAGAATAACTTTTGTGCTCAAATGTATAGGAAATTTTACTTTATTTGAAAAATGTCAGCACAGAAAGTTAAAAAAGTAATTTTTTTGACAAAATTCATGTCTTTTTTGATGAATATAATAAAAAGTAAAACTCGCAGCAGCAATCAAATAGCACCAAAAGAAAGCTTTATTAGTGACAAGAAAAGGAGGTAAAATTCATTTAGGTGGTAGGTTGTATGACCGAGCAATAAACCGTGAAAGCTGCAGTGGTCTGAATGGAGAAAAAGGCTCTGGTCCTTAACTATTTGACATTCCTGGACGTGAAACTCACGTCCAGGAAGCCATGTGCGCTCCTGCGCGTCCACGCGGCCGATCGCGCGCGTGCAAGCGCGCTCCCGGCCGGCGGTTTGTTAGCCAGTGAATCAGGCAACGGTGCCCGATCACTGATTCCTCTCCCCCGCAGAAAAAGCGATAGCTTCTCTCGGAAGCTACGCTTTTTCTGCTTCCTATGTCGCTCTAAGCGTACGTGGTATGCTTAGAGTGACGTCACTGTAAACAACTCATGGCTGCCATCTTGTGGCCAAAAAGTAAACTACATCTAAATGTTAAATAAAAATAAAAATACACATATTTCCAAAAAATAATACAATTTCAATCCCACCCTCCCAAAAATACCCACATAAAATGTTTAATTAAAAAAACCAAAAAAACATTACAATAAAAAAAAAAAACACAAATATTTACCTAAGGGTCTAAACTTTTTAAATATCTATGTAAAGATGAAATATTTCTTTTTTTTTATTATAAGCTTGTAAATAGTGATGAATGCAAAACGGAAAAAATGCACTTTTATTTCCAAATAAAATATTGTCGCCATACATTGTGATAGGGACATAATTTAAATGGTGTAATAACCGGGACAAATGGGCATATACAATACGTGGGTTTTAATTATGGAGGCATGTATTATTTTAAAACTATAATTGCCGAAAAGTGAGAAATAATGATTTGTTTCCGTTTTTTTCTTATTCTTCCTTTTAAAATGCATTTACAGTAAAGTGGCTCTTAGTAAAATGTACCCCCAAAGAAAGCCTAATTGGTGGCGGAAAAAACAAGATATAGATCAGTTCATTGTGATAAGTAGTAATAAAGTTATAGGCTAATGAATGGGAGGTGAACATTGTTCGGATGCATGAAGCGAAAAACGACTGAATGCGAACTGGTTAAGGGGGAAGAAAGACTGTGGTCCTCAAGTGGTTAAACGATGTGATTTTATAAAAAATTCCCCATAGCATTGCATTAGAAAGCTTTTTCAAATCACTGGCGATTAGATATCGCTCCTAGTGGGTTTCTGGCCTAACCCCTTGCAGACTACTCCATGCCGATTGGCATGAACGCGGCGGTAGCCCCAGGAACAATCCACGCCAATTGGCGTGAAGTCCTGGGGCGGGGTTTTGGCATGAGATCGCGTGCGCACATCTCCGCTTAGGCAGAGCTCTGCCATCAGTCTCCCAGCGGCGATCGCCATTAGGAGACTGTTAGACAGCGAAACCGCAATTTACAATCAAAGGCAGCACTGCACTGGGAACATCCTTATGACACTGCTGTCCCCTCTAGAGGCACAAAGTCGATCGGCTCGCTGTCAGTCTGATGCCTATGACATTCGATCGCTGTGATTGGCTGGTGGTGGTGAAGAGAGGGGCAGGTAGAAAAAAATATTTCTAACAAACAAACATCCTTGGAGCAATCACAGCCCACCAACAGAAAGCTCTGCTGGTGGGCAGAAAGGAGGGGGGAGGGTCACTTGTGTGCCAAGTTGTGCGGCCCTGCAGCGAGCCCTTAACCACTTACGGCCCGCAGTCTTTTCACCCCTTAAAGAGACTCTGAAGCGAGAATAAATCTTGCTTCAGAGCTCATAAATAGCAGGGGCACGTGTGCCTCTGCTAAAACGCCGCTATAGCGCGGCTTAACGGGGGTCCCTTCACCCCCAAAGCGACCACTGCAACACTTGGTCGCAGATCTGGTCGTGATTTATTGCTTCCTAGAGGCAGGGCTAACGGCTGCAGCCCTGCCTCCAGTCGCGTCTATCAGCGGCGCATCGCCGCCTCTCCCCCGCCCCTCTCAGTGAAGGAAGACTGAGAGGGGCGGGGGAGAGGCGGAGAAACGCGCGTGGGGCAGGGCTGCGGCGGTTAGCCCTGCCCCAACCAGGAAACGCTCCCCGGGTGTATCGAGGTGGATTTGGGGGGTGAAGGGACCCCCGTTAAGCCGTGCTATAGCGGCGTTTTAGCAGGGGCACACGTGCCCCCTGCTATTTATGAGGTCTGAAGCGAGATTTATTCTCGCTTCAGACTCTCTTTAAGGACCAGAGCCTTTTTTTCTATTCAGACCACTGCAGCTTTCATGGTTTATTGCTACTATCTAAATGAAATCTACCTCCTCTTGTCACTAATATCGCTTTCTTTTGGTGCCATTTGATTGCTGCTGCGATTTTTAGATTTTATTATATTAACCAGTTCACCCCCAAGGGTTTTTATCCTAACGGACCAGAGCAATTTTCAGTTGTCAGCGCTCCTCCCTTTTATTCCCTAATAACTTTATTACTACTTATCACAAGAAAATGATCTATACCTCGTTTTTTTCGCCACCAATTAGGCTTTCTGTGGATAGTACATTTTGCTAAGAATTTTTTTATTCTAAATGCATTTTAATGAGAAAAACAGAAAAAAAAAGAAAAAAAATCATTATTTCTCAGTGTTCAGCCTTTATAGTTTTAAAATTAAACATTCTCCTGTGGATAAAACAAACACGTTTTATTTGCCCAGTGGTCCCGATAATTAAACCGTTTAGATTATGTCCCTACCACAATGTATGGCGACAGTATATTATTTTGAAATATAAGTGGTTATTTTTCTGTTTGTTCTGGCCATAATTACAAGCCCCTATGTAATAAATTAAAATTAATTTTCCCCCATAAAATATAGAATAAAAAAGCTGAGTCCCTAAGGCAACTATTTATTATTTTTTTTTAAGCTGATTTTTTTTTTTTTACAAGTGTTTTTTTTGGGGGGGAGGGTTGGAAGTGTAATTTTATTAATGATGTGTATATACTTGAAAATGTATGTGATTTGTAGGTGTAATATACTTTTTGGCCACAAGATGGCGCTGGTGAACACTCATAGGACGTGTTCACTTTTTTTTTTTTTTTTTTTTTACACACTTTATTAAACTGTTACATTTCCTGTTTATGTGAATGGACGTAGCCGCTGTTCGCGGTCACGTCCATTCACTCCAGGCACTGCGATTGGGTAGAGGACTGTTCAGTCCTCTTCCCCAATCGCCCAGCACGGGATCCCGACGGTAATGGCGGCGGTAGCGGCGGACACACGGCGGTAGCAGCGGCGGGAATGCGCGACGTATTAAAACGTCATGTTGCTGTTAATAGCGGTAAGCATGACGTTTTAATACGTTAGGATGGCGGTAAATGGTTAATCAAAAAAAAAAAAGAAAAAAATGAATTTTGTCAAAAATGTTTTTACATGTCTTTGCTGACATTTGTCAAATAAAGTAAAATTTCTATATACATTTTTGTCCAAATGTACTGTGCTACATGTCTTTGAAAAAAAAATCCATTCAGTGTATATTTATTGGTTTGGGTAAAAGTTATAGCGTTCACAAACTATGGTGCAAAAAGTGAATTTTCCATTTTGAAGCATCTCTGACTTTTCTGAACACCTGTCATGTTTCATGAGGTGCTAAAATTCCAGGATAGTATAAATACTCCCCCAATGACCCCATTTTGGAAAGAAGACATCCCAAAGTATTCACTTAGTGGCATGGTGAGTTCATAGAAGATTTTATTTTTGTCACAAGTTAGCGGAAAATGACACTGTCACAAAAAGTTTCCATTTCTGCTAACTTGTGACAAAAAAAAAAAAAATAATCTGCCACAGACTCACCATGCCCCCCTCTGAATACTTTGGGGTGTCCTTTCCAAAATGGGGTCATTTGTGGGGTGTTTTTACTGCCCTGGCATTTTAAGGGTGCTAAATTGTAAGCACCCCTGTAAAGCCTAAAGGTGCTCATAGGACTTTGGGCCCCTTAGCGCACCTAGGCTGCAAAAAAGGGCCACACGTGGTATCGCCGTACTCTAGAGAAATAGTATAATGTGTTTTGGGGTGTATTTTTACACATACCAATGCTGGGTGGGAGAACATTATTTTTGACTAGACCCATGTTAAGGAGAAGGCCCCAAAAAATGTTACGTTCGGAAACTTGGAGTGGTTTCCACCGAAAAGGCTGGGCATGGTAGCTTTTTGGATTGGCGGTTGCGTATTGTGTGGCATAATGGTTGGTCTCAGCCACAAATTAAGTCAGAGACCAGCAGTGATCAGAAAAAAATAAATTCTGTCATTGCGGTGGGGCGGGTGAGGGTTTGGCCGGGTGATCAGAAGCCCGCAGGGGGCAGATTAGGGCCTGATCTAATGGATAGTAGTGCTAGGGGGTGACAGGAGGTGATTGATGGTGTCTCAGGGGGTGAATAGATGCAATCAATGCACTGGGAGGTGATCGGAAGGGGATCCGAGGGGATGTGAGGGTTTGGCTGAGTGATCAGGGCAAATTAGGGCCTGATCTGATGGGTAGGTGTGCTAGGGGGTGACAGGAGGTGATTGATGGGTGTCTCAAGGTGTGATTAGAGGGGGAAATAGAAGCAAGCAATGCACTGGGGAGGTGATCAGGGGGTCTGAGGGTGTGGGCGGGTGATTGGGTGCCCGCAAGGGGCAGATGAGGGGCCGATCTGATGGGTAGCAGTGACAGGGGGTGACTGATGGGTGATTGATGGGTGATCAGAGGGGGAGAACAGATGTAAACAATGCACTTGGGAGGTGATCTGAGGGCAGGTCTGCGGGCGATCTGAGGGTGTGGGCAGGTGATCAGGTGCCCGCAAGGGGCAGGTTAAGGTCTGATGGGTGGCAGTGACAGGTGGTGACAGGGGGTGAGTGACAGATCAGTGGGTGATTACAGGGGAGGATAGATGTATACAGTGCACAGGGAAGGTCTGGGGAAGATCAGGAGCCCCCAGGGGGCAGTTTAGGACCTAACCTAAAAAATAGCGTTGACAGATAGTGACAGGGGGGTGATTAGGGCGGTGATTGGGTACAAACAGGGGGGGGGGGGGGGCAGGGGGGTAGATCAGTGTGGTGTTGTGCTTACCAGGGCGGCTGCCTCCTGCCCTGGTGGTCCCTCGATCACTGGGACCGCCAGGGCAGGAGGCAGCCTGTATAATACGCTTTGTAAACATTACAAAGCATATTATACGCTTTTTATGCGGAAGATCGGGGGTTAACAACCGGCGGGTTGATGTTGCTGGCGGGCGGAGCCTATTGCTGGCGGATGCGCGCACAACCAGCGCGTGATCCCCAGCCAGATAGCGCAGAACGAGCCACCACCGATGGACGTTAGGCGGTCGTTCTGCACACCACTTTTGGTTAAAGCTGCAGTGGCCTTAATTGTAAAAAAAAATAGCCTGGTCACTGGGGGGCAGGTGGGGGACAGTTAAAGCCTGTGGTCCTTAAGTGGTTAAGTGGACTCGCACCCACATTTTTACAAATCGTACCAAAAAACATGCATTATGTGGAGAAAATTGACATGAAATGATTCTGTGGTTTATCAGAATACAGAATTTAGTCAACTGGAATGTTTGATTTTACAATCATTTCAAAAGAGAAAAAAAAATACGTACCCTGAACAAAGTGCGAGCGTGTGGGAATTGATAACCTGATTACTTCCGATCTTGCAAATCTGATTGATCACATCTGAGTAAAATATTGTACCAGGTAGTAATGCGTAGGGTGCTCTCCTAAGTTATGCACGCTCCTTTCAAAGTACCGGCCTCTCCTAGCGCAAGATGTGAAGTAGCTGCAATACACTTTGATTGGCCCAAAACACTGCCTGTCACACAACGCATACTATAAAGGACCTTTCTGTTAGCCCGCCTGAACCATGGTGCCTATAGCAGCACAGTACTAGCATACTCACGGTTCTGTATTGGGCAATGGTCCTGTCACTATGCACACAGTACCAGGGGCATAAGTAGGCTTAATAGCCCCCCCCCCCCCCCCACGCAAAATAGCATAGGGCCTCCTTGGTCTCAAAACCCCATGCAGGTCACATGATCGGGAGCCGGCGAAGAGCAGCAGAGAATGTTTTGCCAATTGGCTGCGGTTGGTGGGAAGAGGGGCCCCTAAAGCCTCTGGGCTCCCCTGTGATAGCAGGGCTTGCAAAGGTTATTGCTACGCCAATGCACAGGACCATTGCCCAATCCAGAACCGTGAGTATGCTAATACAGCACTGCTATTGGCACCAAAGGCAGTTCAGGTGGGCTTACAGCAATCCCCTACGTTGTATGTGCTGCATGTGACAGGCAGCATTTTGGGCCAATCAAAGTGTATTAACCACTTGACCGCCGCAGTGTTAACCCCCCCCCCCCCCCCCCCCCCCCCCCCCTAACGACCAGGCTCTTTTCTTGTTAAGCTGGCTGTGCAGGCTTTTCAGCCTCCTGCACAGCCCAGCTATGGAGCCCAGCAATCGGACTCACTTTTTTTGTTCCTAACGGGACGTGCCGTGTCCAATCGCTGTTCCAGTTGTTTTAACAGGCTGTTTGTAAACGAAAGGGGATTTCTTTCCCCTTTCGTTTACAAACAGCCTGTTAGCCACGATTAGAGATGGGCCAAACGGTTCGCCGGCAAACGGTTCCAGGCGAACTTCGGGTGGTTCGCCTTCGCAGAGAACCGGAACCTTTTTCCAAAAAGTTCGGTTCGCCCATAGACTTTAATGGCGCCGACTTTAGCAGTTAATAGCAAAGTCCCCTTACATAGTAAAAACACCAAAATTGTTGGGAATTTTAAGTGGAATAGTGGGAACAAGAGGATTTTTTTTTTCCTCAAAAAGACCTTCTACTTTTTTGAGAAAATAAATTTTAAAGTTTCAAAGTAAAATGAGCCGATTCATAAAAATAAAGAACCGATTCATTAAAAAGAACCGGATGATTCATGAGCCGTTAGTATAGTAGATAATGCGTCCTCGGCAGGACGTGAAGCTGCCGGCTCCGCTGCTGTCTCTCCCCACCTGCCTGCACCTGTCACCCTCACCTAGCCTGGCACCCGGTGCACCCATGGGTGCCAGGCTAGGTGAGGGTGACAGGTGAGGAGGTGGGGAGAGACAGCAGGAGCCGTCAGCTATGCGTCCGCAAGGACGCATTCTCTGTTAGGCTGGTGGCATCGGAGATCTTCAATCAACTTAATTGAAGATCGCAACATAAGAGGATACAGTTCGTTGGATTGTTTACCGTGGATATTGGCGTGGGAAAACTTTTTTAAAAAGGTACAGGTAAGTATTTATTGTTAATTTAGAATAATAAAACACTTTTCTCATGGTTGTGTTTTTATTTCATTTAACCCTTTGTGGAAATGGGTAAGGGGTACTTTGTACCCCTATACTCATTTCTCCTGGGAGGGGGGGCATCTGCCACCATGAACCTCCCCCCCCCCCCCCCCCACGAGTCGTCGCCCCCACCTCCTCCTGGGGCAGCGGAGGTGGGGAAAAGCCCCTTGTCCATGGATTGGACAAGGGCTCCGGGGGGGGGGGGGGGGGGGGGGAGGAGGGGAAGGCCTGAGTCAGTGCAGATGCGCGGCATAGAAGACTCCGGCGAGCAAAGGGGGCGGCAAGCAGCGTGCCCTTACACATTGTGCCCAGCACCGCCCCCGCTATGACGTCGCGGCGTCCTCCATTCCCGCTGCGCCGCCCCTCTCCTCTGCCTCTTCCGATTGGCTAGCGGCCGACGGGTGCAAAAGTGGTAAAAATCCCCCATAGGCTTTCATTGGGCCTCCTATTTACTGTTCCAAAATCTCACACCATTTCAAAGGGCAATGGCTCAGCAGTGGCAAATTTTCTAGCATTGTAGGGACTATTAGGGGGATAATGACTGGCGATTTTTGCCACTGCTGAGCCATTGCCCTTTGAAATGGTGTGAGATTTTGCTCCCCTGTAACTCTGGTTTGCAGAGATGTAGGGAACCCAACTTAGGAGTACAAGTATAACAATATGCCTTCTACCTGCATGAGACATGTCGTGAGATTCAGACGTTGCTAACGGCCATGGCTGCGATTTATGTTTGTCAGAATTTCCACCATTGACAGTGCCCAAATAAACAGGTTTTGTGACCCTAGGCTATGACCTCTTTGGCCTAGGGGCCCGAAACTCACCAGTTATGATCCCCCTAGGAGTTCCTACAATGCTAAAAAATTTGCCACTGCTAAACCATCACCCTTTGAAAAGATTTGAGAATTTTGAAAGTGAAATAGGGAGCCTAATGGAAGCCTATGGCAGAATTCAGCACTTTTGCACCCCTATAATTCTGGTTGGTTATCACCCGCTGGCTTTAGCAGTTAATAGCAAAGGCCCCTTACATCCTAGCAACACCAAATTTGCAGGATATGTTAAAAAGATAGCAGGAAATAATTTAACGGACTTCGAGGCCACAAATGTGAAAAAAAAGTTAAATACCTTTTCATAATCCAGATCCACGGAGGATGCCATCCACGCCCTCCCGTTCATTCCCCCATGGCTCCCGCAGTAATACCGGCCCCGGTCCGGTCCAGACCCCTCCGAACAGGTCGAGTTTTCATTTCCCACTCAATATGGCCGCCACAGATTGCCGCGGATGCACAGTCATCAGCCGCGCAGCTCTAGGGCCTCCTGCCGCGCCATCAATATGCGTGCATACATCGGACGCATCGGGAGGAGGCTCTAGAGCTGCGCAGCCGCAATTGTGTCTATGCGGACTGCGCAGCCGCGGCAATCTGTGGTGGCCATATTGAGAGAGGGGGGGGGGAAATAGGAACCCGACCCGTTTGGAGGGGTCGGGACCCGACCGGGGCCGTTATTACTGCGGGTGCCATAGCGGAATGAACGGGAGGGCGCAGATGGCGTCCTCCATGGATCTGGATTATGAAATGGTCTAACTTTTTTCATACTTGTGGCCTCGTAAGTCCGGGCTTGTTTGCGCTGATCTGTGCAGCGTGGGCTCTCCAGCCCACAGCACAGATCAGCAGACAGCCAGGGCGACCAGACTTCCCCCCTTTTTTCCCACTAGGGGGATGTCCTGCTGGGGGGGGTCTGATCACCACCAGCTATTTTCAATCAGCGATTTTCCGCCTCCTTCCCCTTCCCTCCCTCTCCTCTTTCCCCTGGGCGGCGCAGGACGGAGATCCGTCCTGCACCGCCTCTAATAGGCTTCAGCCTATCAGCTGCCGGCAATCCCTGGCCAATCAGAGGCCGGGGATTGACGATCTCCTTTACGGTGCTGCTGCGCAGCAGCGCCGTATGATGTAAATAGCGGGGATTTCTTCCCTGCGTGTTTACATTTCACCTGCGAGCCGCGATCGGCGGCTCGCAGGTTGTTCACGGAGGCACCCTCCTGACATAGAAAAGCCGCTCAAACTAGCGGCCGTTTCCATGTAAAACCACTTAACACCTAGTTCTGCCGATCGGCTGACCGTGGTCGTTAAGTGGTTAAAAAAAAAAAAAGAAATATAGGATAGGATAGATAGATATTTTTATGTGCTGAGTGTGGGAAATCTGGAGAAAAAAAACGACGTGGGGTCCCCCCTCCCGAGCCTCTGTAACACCTTGTTCCCCATGCAGGCTGGGATAGCCAGAATGCAGAGCCCCGGCCGACTGGGGCTTCGCACCCTGAGCTATACCAGCCTGCATGGTCCATGGTATGGGGGGCTCCGGGGGGGGGGAGGGGCAGCCAAGCCTGGACAAGGGGCTCTTCCCCCACCTCCGGTGCCCCAGGAGGAGGTGGAGGGGCGACGACTCCCTGGGGGGGGGGGGGTTCATGGTGGCATCTGGGAGTCCCCGTTAAGAAGGGGACCCCAGATGCCCACCCGCTGGCCAGTCCCTGGGAAACTGCAGCCCCAGGACTTGATGCCAATTGGCATAAGGTGGTCCAGGGGCTGCCGTCGCGGCCAAGCCCATCGGCATTAGGCAGTCCCCAGGTAGTTAAAGCTACTTCACATCTCACGCTAGGAGGAGTAGCCAGTACTTTGAAAGGAACGCACACAACTTAGGAGCACACCCTACGCAGCACTTTCGCACAGGGATTTTTAGCTCGTGCTGCTGAATTTAAGTTGCATTGCTTTAGCAGCGTAGCTTAATGAATCAAGCCCATTGTCAGCTGACTGCACACTCTGCAGCACCATCTGCCTATTTAGCAATCCACCATTGGTAACATTTGTGTGAACAGTAGGGATGATCTAAGAGAGGCAAATACTTCTGAGCTAAAGCAAATTTTTATGCAAACATAAGCAGTTTGAAAAATGGACCAATCAATTTAAACCCGGGTTTAAACTAATTGATCCATTTTCAAACTGCATATATTTGCATAAAAATTTGTATCAACTCAGAAGTCCTGATAATATAAAAACAGGGGGGGGGGGGGGTAACACACTATGTTATACTACAGTCATCCTCTAGATTACATCACATGGGATGCACTGTGAACAATGCGTAGATTTACTACTGCACTGTAACTTTCTGCATTACAGGGCCTCCATTACATCCCACCTCAACACCCCACTATGAACTTTATAAAAATAAAAATGAGTCAGTACATACAATGAGGATGAGAGTCCCCAGGAACTCGGCCAGGGCACAGCGGCAGTATTGGTTGGTGATGTGGCATCTCATCAGCGGGGTGTCATAATACCAAGGAGCTGGCATGGCTGGTGACATGTGACCACTGCAGAACCTGCTGGTTTACCCACAGAAACCTATAGCTGGCCTATACAAGGGCTCTACCACCTCTGCCTGCTATAACTAGATTAGGGATGGTCATTTAGATGCAAATCATTCTGAGTGGATGCAGGGTTATGCAAATCTTTATGCAAATATGCACAGCTTGAGGCCTCTTTTCCATGGACAGTTGATAGGCAGTGAAATACCTCTCAGGCTGGGTGCACACATAGCAGAGCATGAAAGGTTTTCTGCTGACTTTCATTATGTGCATTTTTGATGCGTTTTTGAATACCATGTAACAAAACCAGCGTTTTTAAAACGCACGCATACATGTTGCCCATAGACTTCCATTAGCGACAATAAGGGCCCTTTTCCACTGCAAACGCATGCGTTTTGCGTTTGCGCTTTTCCCAATTTTGATGTGCGTTTTTTGTGCGTTTTTTGTGCATTTTTTAATGCGTTTGCGTTTTCCATTTTTTTTTATTGGCAAGTGTTGTCTTGATTTTTGAAAACAGATACTAGTGGTTAAATCAATACAAAACGCATTTCTATGCGTTTTTCATGCATTTTTCATGCGTTCATATACTGTACATTGAAACGCAAAACGCATATTAACCGCAAAGACATGCGTTTGAGTTTTTTTCAAAAATCGGAACGCAGCAGTGGAGAAGGCCACCCAAGATTCTTATTTTAAACAGGCTGCACTTCGCATGCGTTTTGCATTTTTGGCAAAAAAGCAGCTAGTGGAAAAAGGCCCTAAACGCAGCATTTTCCGCAATGCTTGCGTTTCTGCTAAGTGTGCTCCTAGCCTCAAACTCACACAACTGCTCACTGCTCCCTGGTAACTGCTCACTGCTGCCTGGTAACTGCTTGCTGCTGCTTGGCAACTGCTTGCTGCTGCTTGGCAACTGCTTGCTGCTGCCTGGTTACTGCTCACTGCTGCCTGGTAACTGCTTGCTGAGCACACAGTTCAACTCTCCGTGGAAAAGAGGCCTAACGCCACATACACACATAAGACCATAGTCTTTTGAAAATGAAAGATCACAGACCAATTTTGCCCCCTTCCATGTAGTATGAGAGCCATACCTTCACAGGGCTCTATTCATAAAAAAGTTGTTGCGAGAAAACTCCTGGAGGGAAAATACCGCAGCGGTATTTCACACTTCTGGGTGGTCATTCAAAGAAATCTTGAAAGCTGCCATGCAAGAGCGGAGATCTCCCGCTGAAGGCTGGCGGTAAGCTGTCGGAAGGCATGCGGAAACACTTCAGCCGGCAGAGTCCCTCCGTGCGCTGCTCTCTCTGGGAGGTCTGTCCCATTCACTTGTATGTAATCCGCAAAATCAGAGGAAGCGGTATTTCCCGTCCACATACCGCTTCCTCTAATCTTTATGAATGGCCATTTTGTTACTTTTTTCTAGATAAATCTAGAAAAACACTGGAGAAGGCGGAAATTTCTCGCTCTGCTGGGGGGCTGTAGATTTTCATGCGGGAACAGCGTTTATGAATGCCCACTTTGCTAAATGGACGTGAAAATCCGCTGTTTTGAGCGGAAAACTTGCGGTAAGGTTTTATGAATAGAGCCCACAGTCTTTTCTATGGAGCTGAACTCCCCATCAGAAAAAAATCTTTGCAAGATGCTGCACACAAAGATGCTGTACAGACACAAAAGATCAGTATCTGCAAAAGATCTGTTCCTGCCAAAGATCCGTTCCTGCAAATTGCATTCATAGTCTATGAGATCTGCAGATCATCATACACACATGATTTAACTGACATTCATCTGCAGATCAGACAATCATCTGCAGATCTGAAAATCCATCCTGGTGGATCTGATCTGCAGATGAATGTCTGTTAAACAAGGTGTGTATGATGATCTGCAGATATCATAGACTATGAATGCATTTTGCAGGAACGGATCTTTGGCAGGAACAAATCTTTTGCAGATACTGATCTTTTGAATGTCTACAGCATCTGTGTGTGCAGCATCTTGCAAAGATTTCTGTCTGATGAGGAGTTCAGCTCCATAGAATATAGACTGTGAAGGTATGGCTCTCATACTACATGGAAGGGGGTAAGATTGGTCTGTGATCTTTCATTTTCAAAAGACTATGGTCTGATGTGTGTATGAGCCTTTAGACCTCTTTTCCACGGACTGTGTGCTCAGCAAGCAGTTACTAGGCAGCAGTGAGCAGTAACCAGGCAGCAGCAAGCAGTTGCCAAGCAGCAGCAAGCAGTTGTGAGGCCCCATTCACACCTAAAAATGCAAACGCAAGCGTTTTGCGTTTTTGTGCGCTGTTTTTATTTTGCCCTCCCGCCGCTAGTTTTTTTTTAATAAAAAAAAAACCCTCCCGCAGCCGCCCTGGCGATCTTAATAGACCGCCAGGGAGGTTAAAGATGCTTCTTCGGAGCTCTAGGGCCAACCCCCCGATCCACATAACAGGCAGCGTGGATCGGAGGGTTGGCCCTAGAGCTGCGCAGCCGCAGTAGCGGCTATGCAGACTGCGCAGCCGTGGCCAGCTCCGGCGGCCATCTTTAGGCAGGCTGCAGATGCCGACCCAGACCGTGGGGTCGCAGCCTTTCGGGGGGCTATTGAGCAGAGGGGACCAGGCGGAACGGCACGGACGGCGTCCTCCGTGCCTTACAAAGTCATGCAGGTAGTTAATTTTTTTACGTTTTGGGTGCAGATTTTGGCCTCGTAAGTCCTTTAAAGGAGAAAAGGAGTTCTGGGGAAGTGGGGGAATACGCTGCCCAGATTTGGATGAACTCTAACTACCTTAAATTATGGATGATAAATGAGCTCTTCAGCTGGTAGGGAGGCCTGTTCTTATATACTGACTGCTGCAGATAGTCTACTCAGTTATTATAATACCTAAAAAATGTTCGCTGGTGACCCACCGAAGGGGAACACTGGGGGGAAGGGGAGGGGGGCGAGGTTGGGATTAAGGGGAGGGGGGTTAAACATAAAATTGGAATTTAGAAGATGTATAATAGGCTGTTGTTATTGTTGATTAATAATACTTTGCCTTTTTTTTTTCCACTTTTGTACTTATGATGTGATTATAATTTTCAGAATGTGTATCTGTATACTCGTGATATATTTCACTTTGCACAAAATAGCCTTTTGTAATTGTTTATCTGTGCAACGATTCTTATTCCAATAAAAACTTTTTGAATGAAAAAAAAAAAAGAAATCCTGCCAAGGCAAAATTTGGTCTATTTTCCAGCTGCATACATTTGCATACAACATTGGCATAACCCTGCATCACCTCGAAACTATTTGCATGTCACTGACCATCCTTAGGGTGCGTACAGACATGCGACTATAGTCGTTTAAAACGATCGTTACCGATGGCATTGCCCGACGATCGTTCGTAAAAAGTGCACGAACGATCATTAAAACGACTGACCAACGAGATATGTCGTTGGTAAAGAACGATCCATTCTGCCAGATCTTTTCCAACGACCATCGTTCAAAAAGTAATGTCTGTACAACGATCGGTCGTTGATTGTTCGTTCTCAAAGATTTGCACATGCTCAAACACTTCTTTTTGACACTTGTGTTTGAAATCAGTTTATACATCATGTTGCGCACGCAACACTTGTTCCAAGATCGTTCGTACACGAACGATGTTCAAAGTAGCCTTTCTTCAAACGATCATCGGCCGATACCTCCTTTAACATCGTTCGTCGTTCAGAACGAACGATCGTTATCGTATGTCTGTACGTACCCATAGCCGTTACACCGCAACACACCGGCCGCACTGTGAACGTCACTATAGGTTGCATATTGCCACGCGACAAGCCACGTTACAAAGCGGCCATTACACCGCACTGCAGCGCACCACTGTGATGTAACCTGACAGCGACGTCCGCTCAGAATAACCAAAATAACAGAGAGTGCCCCACATTTCAGAAACAATGAACTTTATTAATAAACATGTACAAACACAAGTTATGTTTTTGTATTTTTTTTTTTGTTTTTGTTTTAGTTTTCTTTTTTTAATATTCAAGTTAACAAGCCTTGTCCTGAAATGATCCCATCAACCCTTCAAAGCTTCACATTCTGAGACGCCCTTCATAAGGCACTGATGTAGCGTTAGCAGAACTTGTGTACAAGGAAGAGGTCTTTTTTAACAATCTGAAAATAAATATCAGGCTTTACCAGGGAAATGCTGATCGTTAGTGCTTTAACACAGTGGTGTTTTCTAACCTTGTTATTGTAGTCCAGTCTAAGGGCCCTAAACTGTGTGAAAGGCTTTTTACGTTTCCAAAGAAAACCAGAACAGTGTCATCTGTGCTAAGGAGTCTGGGAGGTGGAGACTGGGAACTGGGGTCACATGACCACTACTTCCAAGCTGCTTTTAAGGTATAATGGTCTCTATTCACAATCATTTTTTTTTTGACATTCACAAAATTTTACGCGTTTTTTTTTTCCTTTTTACCGCTTACGTAAAATTGTATGCACATGCGTATGAAGTGCGGTAAATGTTCGCAGAAAATAATGATGCAGAAAAATGTCAGCAAAAGTGGGTAATTCCTGCAAAAACGTAACTACCGATTTTATATCACCTACAAGTACTTGGTGATATAGTTCGCTTTCCATTGACTTAAATCGAGTCTGGAGCCTTGGGCGCTGTGTTTGCTGGACTTTTTAATTTTATGAACAATTTTTTTATGCATCTTTTTTTGCCGCATGGTTTTCACATGTTTACTATATATTTCCCTGCTCCTTTACAATTCATTGGAAATTAAACACTCCCAAAACGCTGCCTGTCCTGTGATTGCGCTTTCCTTAATCGCAATCTCTCTAGTGGAATCTGCCCCATCCATTTACATTGGCAGAGCGTTTAGGGTAATCTCTAGCGTTTGAAAGCGCCCCCTAAATGCTCAAAAAAACAGCTCTAGTGGGTACCAGGCCTAATTGTAGGGCCCGGTTCACATCTGCGTTTTTGTTCCGGAGCCGGCCGTACGGATCCGGCCATCTGGACCCGGGAAAACGGTCCGTTTTTACAGCCAGTGTGCTGTAAAATGTCAATTTTCCACAGGATCCTATTGTGCTGCAAAACGCTGAGTGAAACGGTCCAGAAAATTGGGTCCTGCTGCATGTTTTTGTCTGTTCAGCGGAACAGACCACGGAACCGTACGGTCAGTTCCATGGGCAAATGCTAATGTGAACTGAGCCTAAGGCCTCTTGCACAGTGCGACGTTAAAGTCGCACGTCAGAAAATGTTCCAACGCAGACTAACGCACAGCAATGCAAAGTCTGTGCGACATTCACAGTGCACACGTTTTTTGTGTGCTGGAGAGGAGGAGGGGAGAGTCCGCTATTTTGCCTAGTCACATGGCTAATTAATATTCACTGCACTGCAATGCTGGTTCTCTGCCTGCTAGCAATGATTCATCTATCGAACGAAAACGGCGCACCAAGAGCCGCATAACGCGGCTCTATGTAGCGTCTACCGTTAGCACCACCATGCGTTGCGTTAGGGGAACGTTATGCGACCTTAACTTCCCCTGCGACGCAACGTCCCACTGTGTAAGAGCCCTAATAGTAGGTTTATTGTAGAAGAAGAATTAAAAACAAACTTCAATTTAGGTCCCTGGGAACACTTATATTCTGTGTGATTTCTCTGGAACTACATTTGGGGTATTTTAAGTAGAAACAATAGTCACTGATAGTGCACTATCTGCAAGGGGTTTGTATGTTCTCCCCGTGTCTGCGTGTGTTTACTCCAGGCACTCTGGTTTCCTCCGACACCCCGAAAATATACAGATAAGTTAACTGGCTTTCCCCTAAAATTGGCACTTGACTAAGATGATGACTATGGGAGGGATTAGATTGTGAGCTCCTCTGGGGGACAGTTAGTAACAAGACTATATATAATCTGTAAAGTGCTTCGGAAAATAATAAGTATAATAATAATAAGATACAAGTGATTCCAACTTGCATACAAATGTAATTCAAATTGCATGAATTGGATTGGCCAGTGCATAGAAGCTCCTGGGTTGTGGAAGGTAAGCCTTGTACAGATGATAGAAAAAGCTCAGCAGATGATCGTCCTGCGAGGTCTCGGCCAAGTATCTAGCATGTGTACAGCTGCCTAAGGGCCTAGTTTGGTGATCTGGTACACCGAAACACTTACTGACAAGCAATGAACCAACACACCCACTGCTCATCTTGTGCCACCCTTCTTCCCCCTCCCATCTCCATAACCAGTCAGCATGCCTGTACAGCACTCATGCCCAGAAATGCCACCCTTATGATCGTGCAACAACCGTTAAGGGTGAGATTTATTTGGCATGTGCATGGGGCTTTAACTTCACCCTCTATGGGTGTTGCTGGTATGGTGTGGATTGCACCATCCTGCTGTTAAAGTGATGGTGAGAAACTAACTGAAACTAACTGAAAAAAGTTTAAAGTGGATCCGAGGTGAACTTTTACTCATTGCATAATTGTGTTCCTTTCCAAATGTTTATAGGGCATTCCTCAAGCCAAATACTAGTTTGTTTAAATACTCTAATTCCCTATAAACTAAATAAACCACACCCACAGGTTTTCAGAGAGCCTTGGCAGTAGCAAGGGCTCATGGGAGCTTAGTCTGGGCAGGAGGAGGGGGAGGTATTACGAGCCAGAGCTTTCAGAGGCAGAGGGGAGGAGGTAGGAGAAGGGGGATTAGGGTTTTTTTGCTCAAGATACAGATAAGCCTGCCTCTGTGTAATGTTTACAAACAACATGGCTGCTGTCATTGTATCACAGGAAGAAATAATCATATTCTATTAAAGCTGTTTGCAGCTAGATTTGCTGTGTAAACTATCTAAACTTTAGATAAGATATATAGACAAGTTACTTGTTATAGTTAGTTTTTCATCTCAGATCCGCTTTTTAACTTAACTTATCTCCTACTAGCCCCCTGCAGCCGCCCTGTGCGTTTTTTTTTTATTCACTTTAGGTTCACTTTAAGACTGTGAGAGGGTGTGGCACTGCCTGAAACTCTCAACCAAGACTGCAGTCTGTAGCAATGACAGTCTGTGCAGCAAGAAGTGGCTTCTACAAAGGCTTGCAAAGTGTTTGTGTCTGCAGTGAGTGTACTCTTGAAAAATAAAGATTATTGTAGAAAAATAAAAAAAGAAGATTGAAAGCAGCCTGCGTGACAATAAAGCATTGTGATCTCCCAAGCTGCCAAAGTGTGACGCATCACTCAGGAGCCCCAGGCCCTTGGTAAAGCATTTGCATGTTCCATGTTTCTGAGGGATTCTACATGTACAAGTTTGAGCGAAGTAAAAATTTGATAGAGGAGGAACTGTAATAAAAATAACATAATGAATAAAGTTGCTTATTTTTATGACAGTTTTCTTTTACAAATTATTTAGTCAGTGTTTGCCCACTGTAAAATTTTTCCTCTCCCTCTTTCTTTTTGAAATTTAGCACAGGTGGCGACATACTGGCAGGTGATCCCTGCGGAATGTTCGTTTACTGCCACATAGGCAAACGCAGGGGGGAATTACAGCTGCCCGGAATCTCCCCTCAGACCAGGGCCGGTGCAGTGTCTGGGGACGGGCACAAGTTGAGACACCAGAATATCTGCAGGTATCCTGCAGCTCGCAGCCCCACCCCCTTTCTTTCCCTGCTACAGTTGACTTTGGATGGAGCAGCAGTGTGTGTACAGAGCATGTAGCATCTCTAGGGAACTTAAGAGTCAGGTATGAGCACAGCCCTGTGCCCTGCTGTGTGAATGCTTCACTTCCCCCTTCATTAGCAATGTCGGCTGTCCTCATTATCATCTGTATCCAGCTGCACCTGATCGATCCCATTGTCGTTCGGGAGTAGATCTGACATTTAGGAAATAATTGTCAGATCCTGTCAGTCGGTGGGACGGGAAATTGCATTGTGTGTACCCAGCATGACGTTCTACCATATTATAATACTGTATTGTGCAGGGCTGAGGGAGACCTTTCAGGAATCCCCCCTTGAAAATCTTGGGTTTGCCCTGAGCCAGTTCTAAAGCCAGTAGAAAAAGACATCTCTGATCTCCCGGAATGCCCTGGTGGGGAGAATTCAACATAGCAATCTAAGCCTCAGTGGGAGGGCCGGGCTACACACCAATATATAGCCATATATAGCTACAGAAGGTGTCTCCGATGCTAAAACCAGGATATTTTACGTGAAAATGGGTACCCTGAATACATTACTGCATTCTACTATATGTTGTTATGGATCCTCTTTAAAATGACCTCTGCTACCACAAATTAAGGCACCACTATGGTATTACTGGAGCAGTAGCATGGTAATGTGAGTGAAGATTACACTTATTCCCCAAAAGTAGATAAACTCCCGCAGTAAGTACCACAATGGCATTATTGTGTCAGTAGAATGGTTATGCAGGTCAAGTCTACCTCAGACTGGACTATCATAATAAGGCTGTACAATACATTTTGCGTTCTCAGTTGTAGACATAATGTCCATGTCAGTCTTTTAAAGTTTGTGCTGTTTCAGCTTCCATGTTGCACCAGCAGAGGTAAGGACTGGTGAAAATGTAAACATGCCTCGCCCCTGAGGTTCCAGTGAAGTTCCCATGGGGAGGGGCCTGCACGAGCCAGCCCACGAAGAGGTTCCTGGGGAGGAAGGGCTGGGAAAGGAGAAGGCTACAAGAAGATGTACACTTGACGTAGGTACAGAGAAGATCATCTGCAGGAGAGAAGTACAGAGCATGTCACATGACTTGACAAAAGGCTGAAATTAAAACCAAAAAAATACCACTAAAAATTGTTTTCTTATTTAAAGATAGTAGGAGAAAAGAAAATGATTTCCTCCATTCTGGCGGATCTTTCTCTATAATTCCTTTTTGGAAAATTAGTTTTTGAATAGTTTATCTTACATGAGGTGTGTCCAGACTTTTTAGGCCATATCGACATGGGAGTGCCAGGAGGCCAAACTAGCAAAATTGAACACAGTTTTTGTGATTGACATTAGGTACACTATTCCTGTGAAATATTGTCAAATAAAACATTTGCACTGAGAATGAGGACCCTTTCACACTGGCACGGTGTGGTACAGCATTTTACCAAAGCCTACCGCTTGGGCAATAAAATTCGATGGGGTAGTTCACATTGCTTGCGGTGCAGTACGCTGCGCTGAATCACCCTATCTAACATGAGCGCATGCCTACGTTACCGTGCGGCTCCTGTGGCGACGTGCGACGGACCGGAATTCGTGTAAGTCTATGGTGATTCATGTTTTGCGCTTGCATGGAAGATGCATGCAGATGTTGTCAATACACTTCCGCGCACGTCATCGAGTCGGACAAGGAAGTGAGCGCTAGTTGCTTCCTGCTTGGCCTGCTGCCAGACGGGGATTACTGTGTTAGTAAGGCCTGTTTTTGGCAGTGCAGAGCAGTCCCCGTGAGCAGCAGCCACTTGCCAGCAGCAGTAACAGCCACTGATTAGCAGCTGCCACTGATTAGCAGCTGACGCTGTGCTAACTGCACACAGTATATGGGTTATTTACCATGGAAATGTTTTATTTGGCAAAATGTCTCAGGCATAGGGTACCTAACAGAAATCAGTTTAATTTCACTAGTTTTGCCCCATAGCATTGTCAAGAACGGTGATATGGCCCTTGGCCTGAAAATTTTGGACACCCTTGATAGCCCCGGGCCGCCTATGAGGCGGGGAGAGGCAGGTTCCTCAGGTGGCGGAAGTGGGGAGGCAGCGCCCACCTGGTCGTGGGGGGGGCGCCAAGCTGGAGTGGGTAGCAGACAGAAAGGGGAAGCAGAGGTGGGGAGGGGGGTCGGACCCCCCTCACCTGGGACTCCCCCGATCTCACTCCCCATCCAGCTATTTTCCCAGCATTTAAATAATCAAGTGAGCGGGCCAGGGAGGCGATGACTCACCTTCCTTCTTCCGCTCCAGCGCTGCGTTCCACAGCTTGCGTCACTTCCCTCAATGCCGCCCACTGGTCACTGCCACACCCTCCCCACCGCTGTGCCTGCTGCTCCCCCTTCCTGGCTACCTATTTCTGCGGGCAATGCTAC
Source organism: Hyperolius riggenbachi (assembly GCF_040937935.1). NCBI lineage: Eukaryota > Metazoa > Chordata > Amphibia > Anura > Hyperoliidae > Hyperolius > Hyperolius riggenbachi. The sequence continues at coordinate 539,663,662 of NC_090647.1, read as the reverse complement.
CTATAGGAGGGGGGGATCCTCACAAGTTCGCCTCAGACGGCAAACAGTCTAGAACCGGCCCTGACCCTTGTCCTAGGAGAAAACTTAGGCTTCTTGCACACCAAGACGTTGCATTAGGTGGCACGTTAAGGTCGCATAACGTGCACCTAACGCATCGTATGGTGCTGCAAGAGCCGACGGTAGAGTGAGCCGCGTTAGGCGGCTCGAGTCCTATAATGTCTCCCAGAGTGGCGCTGATTGGCCAGCGGGACCACGTGATGCGGAGCGAGACACTCCGCATCACGTGGTCCCGCTGGCCAATCAGCGCCCGCCAGTGCAGTGAATATTAAGTAGCCATGTGCGCGGCTACTGTAGCTGGCTCTCCCCGCCTCCTCTCCGCCCCCCACTGAGCATGTGCAAACAGTCTAACGCGGCTATAGCCGCTCCAACGCCGTAGCATGCTGCACTTTGCACAGAACGTGCAGCGTTACATGTAACGCAACGTGGGCTGTGTGAACAGCCCACTTGTGTTACATTGCTGTGCGTTGGGGGAGCGTTACATGTACCTGTAACCTGTAACGTCTTGGTGTGTAAGCAGCCTTAGGAACAAAAAGTGAATTGAATAAGGGCCCAAGTCTATTTATAAATTATTTTTCTCTTTTTTTAGTGTACCTGGAGATCAGATTTCTGTATCTCTGAGTATAGCCTACAGGCAAAGGCAAAAGCATAGCCATACATTTCTCAGAAGCCAGGAATGATATAGACCTGCATCTGACATACATCTGCTATTCTGTTGTTCTCTGCCTCTCTTTTCTATGCCGTAAATGTGTCAGTGCAGAGACCTCCTATAAAAACAGCGCGGTCTCGCCTTGCTGATACGCTGACGGCAGCAAATGTCTTTATTGTTTTCGAAACCGCTCCAGGGGCTGTGCATTCAATCCCCCAGAGACAGTCGCAATACAACAAACACTCTAATCTATGAGCAGACTTATAACAGGCACAGAACTATGTGCTGCTTTATGTTCATGGGAATAGAATTCTTTATCAAATCGCATTCCAGGATCTAACTTTAAAACTCAAACTTTCAAACTTGTATTCTTTTGCTAAATTTTATATTTGCAAAAAGAAGGAAGGGTAAAAACCACTGCTGGTATGTTGTAGCTTCCTGTATCCCCCCTGAGTAGCTTCCACTTCCTGTGTGTTATATCCCCCAATGACAGAAACAGGAAGTAAGTACAATACCTATAAAAGGGACAGAGATCGAAATAAAATACCTCCTCATGCTATAAAACATATTTTTATAGCTGTCTGAACATCTGTTGAAGAGATTCCTAATAAGGGCAAAAATATATATTCCTCTATAAGGAATAGAGAAACAGTCTGCCTGAACTCACCCCTTCTTCCATGTAATGCCACACCCGCGTTGCTTGCCCCCTACATAGCATCAGAACACATCACTAGCCTGATGGCTGGCAAGACATCTGTACAACCTCAGCCCTGCAATGGCGCACAATGGATCCCTGGATCTGGATCAACGGATCTCAATCCCTGCTAGGTGCCATGCCTTGTGGGTGTATGAATCAAAACAGGGGTGTGCATATCCCTGCAGAGACCTTAAGGCTGCTTACACACTGAGACGTTACAGGCGCACGTTAGTGCAGCCTGTAACGCTCCCCCAACGCACAGCAATGTAACACAAGTGGGCTGTTCACACTGCCCACGTTGCGTTACATGTAACGCTGCACGTTCTTCAGAAAATGCAGCATGCTACGGCGTTAGAGCGGCTTAAGCCGCGTTAGACTGTTTGCACATGCTCAGTCATGTTGGGGAGGAGCGGAGAGCGGCCAGGCACATGGCTAAATAATATTCACTGCACGTTGTGACGTGCAGTGTTTACTTCCTGGTGCGGCCGCTCTGTGCGGCGATTTGCCGGCGGGACCACGTGATGCAGCATGCGTCCAAGAATACGCATCACGGCATCACAGACGCCAGAGTGAGCTGCACAACGCGGCTCACTCTGACATCCACATCGAAGAGCACCAGGCCTTGCGTTAGGTGCACGTTATGCGACCTTAACGTAGCACCTAACGCAACGTCTTGGTGTGCAAGTAGCCTAAATAGGCAAATGTAGGTGCTGGGGGAGTGGTCAAATCAAGCAAATATCAATATTTACCTCATGCACTCACAGACTACATGCATTCAGCAACCAGTTCAACACACAGGTATAAAAAAAACATTCATGTAAAAAAGGCACCTGGAAAAAAGGGCGCACTGGATTACCGCCAGTAAAATATCATTAAACTTAGTATTCTAAGATATTCTAGTACTGCATTTTGATAGTAAAATATCGGTAATATTTACCGACTAACCCTACTCTCGCACAGAACCCTTCCCTGGTGGTGCCTAAGCCTAAGACCCCCCAGTGTTGCCTAACTCTAAGTCCCCCCCTCCCCGGTGGTGACTTACCCTAAACCCCCTTGGTGGTGCCTAACGCTCTTTGGTGGTGCCCAACCCTAAGACTCCCCCTGGTGGCGCCTAACCCTAAATCCCCTTCCTAAAGCGAACTCCCCTCTTCCGGATGCCCTCAATCTGACGCGGCTGCGAAACTACGTTACCACAGCGACCTGCGTCAGCCTGGAAGCCATGTTAGTCTATGGCGACGCAGGGATTTTTAAACACTTTCTGACCCGATGTTGCGGCGCGCATGTGCGGAAGTGTATTTTTTACAATACACTTCCGCACACATCATTGCTCTGCTGGCAGGAAGTGAGCATCATTTCCTCCTTGGCCAATTGCCAGATGGGAAATTCTTAACACGTTTTTTTGCCGAAAGCCTGGTTTTGGCGGTGTAGTTGGCAGCCGAATTACGTCTTTCCCCAGTGTCAATGGAAGCCTGGAGGGGAAATAGTAATTAACACTGCCGGGACTTTTGCAGGAGCAGGGTGAGCCATTTTTTTACTTCACTCTGCCCAAATTTCCTGGCACCTTAATTACATGTACATGTTACAGGAATACTATTACAATCATTTTGATCACATTTTATTTTATTCTTTGAAATTCTGAAATAGTTATAATTTAATATTATAAAAATACTAGCTGATTGCCCGGCGTTGCCCGTGTATGTATTTAACTGGTGTTGGCTCCGCCTACTTTTTCTAACCCTAACACACAATTACTCACTGACCAAGTTTGTGCGCTTTGCGGTCTTTGGTATCAATAATCTGCATTGAAATGAAACAAATCTGATTGGCTGTGTGTGGCTCTACCCCTTTTTCTGAATTTGAACCCCAGTCACCCAATAACCAACTGTACCAGGTTTGAGGCCTGTGCCATTAACAGTTCAAGAATGGTAGCAATTAAAGGATACCCGAAGTGACATGTGACATGATGAGATAGACATGGGTATGTACAGTGCATAGCACACACATAACTATGCTGTGTTCCTTTTTTTTCTTTCTCTGTCTGAAAGAGTTAAATATCAGTATGTAAGTGGCTGACTCAGTCCTGACTCAGACAGGAAGTGACTACAGTGTGACCCTCACTGATAAGAAATTCCCCTTGTTATCTTTTTCTTGTTCTCAGAAGCCATTTTCTGCTAGGAAAGTGTTTTATAGTTGGAATTTCTTATCAGTAAGAGTCATACTGTAGTCACTTCCTGTCTTAGTCAGGACTGAGTCAGCCACTTACATACCTGATATTTAACTCTTTCAGGCAGAGAAAGAAAAAAGGAACACAGCATAGTTATTTGTGTGCTAGACACTGTACATACACATGTCTATCTCATCATGTCACATGTCACTTCGGGTATCCTTTAAATATTCCCCTTGAAAAGCAACAGGTTAAGTTTGATTCACTTTTGTAGGCTCCACCCACTTTTCTGAATATTAATCCCAGTCTGTGCAAAGTTTAAAAACCCTGCCATTAACAGAATGGCTGCAGTTTACATTTTCCCAGTGAAAGTTGTATTTGTCTCCACCCACTGATGACCTGGCGTTGCCCGTGTATGTATTTGACTGGTGTTGGCTCCGCCCATTTTCTAACCCTGACACACAAACACTCAATGACCAAGTTTGTGAGCTTTGGGGTCCTTGGCATCAATAATTTGTATATTCCCATAGAAATTAAACAAATCAGGCTGTTTGTGGCTCCACCCCTCTCCAGCATTTGAACCCCAGTCACCCAATGACCAACTGTAGCAGGTTTGAGGCATCTGCTATTAACAGTGTAAAAATGGCAGCAATTTAAATATTCCACTTGAAAATCAACAGGTGAATTTTGATTGGCCATTATAGGCTCCACCCACTTCCCCTGAATATTAATCTCAGTCACTCAGTGATCATCTGGGCAAAGATTGGGAACATTGAAATAAACAGTGTAAGAAGGGCTGCAGTTTACACTTTCCCAGTGAAATTTGTTTTTGGCACCGCCCACTTTTTGTAACCTGGACACAAAGTCACTAATCAATGCCCAAGTTTGTGAGTTTTGGGGTCCTTGGCATCAATAATTTGTATTTTCCCATGAAATGAAACAAATCTGATTCACTGTTTGTGGCTCTGTCCCCTTTTCTGAATTTGAACCTCAGTGACCCAATGACCGACTGTACCAGGTTTGAGGCTTGTGCCATTAACAGTTCAAGAATAGCAGCAATTTTAATATTCTCCTTGAAAAGTGACATGTGATTTTTGATTGGCATGTTTAGGCTCCACCCACTTTTCTGAATATTAATCCCAGTCACCCAGTAACCAGCTATGCTAAGTTTGAGAACCCTGCCATTAACAGTGAAGAAGGGCTGCAGTATACAATTTCCTAGAAAAATCTGTTTTTAACTCCACCCACTTTTTGTAACCTTGAAACACAGTCACTACTCAATAACCAAGTTTGTGAGCTTTTGGGTTCCTGGCATCAAAATTGTGCTAATGGAAGCAGTTTTTCCAGCAAAGAAATCTGGCTGTTTTTGGCTCTGCCCCTTTACTGAATTTGAACCCCAAACACTTAACGACCGACTGTAGCAGGTTTGAGACCTCTGCTATTAACAGTGTGAGAATGGCTGCAATTTCAATATTCCCCTTGAAAATCAATAGGTGAAATTTGATTGGCTCTTGTAGGCGCCACCTACTTTTCCGAATATTAATCCTAGTCACCCAGTGACCAACTGTGTGAAGTTTGAGAACCCTGCCATTAACAGTGTAAGAAAAGCTGCACCCACTATTTCTAATCTTGACATGCAGTCACTTACTGACCAAGTTTATGAGCTTTGGAGTCTTTGGCATCAATAAGTTGCATTTTACCATTGAAATTAAACAAATCTGATTGGCTGTTTTTGGCCCTTCAGAATTTAAACCCCAGTCTCCCAGTGACTGACTGTAGCAGATGTTAGGCCTCTGCCATTAAGAATGCATGAATGGCAGCAATGTAAATATTCCCCTTGAAAATCAAAAGGTGAATTTTGATTGGCTGCTGTAGGCTCCACCCACTTTTCTGAATATTAGTCCCAGTCACCCAGAGGCCAACTGTGTCATGTTTGAGAACCCTGCCAATAACAGAATGGCTGAAATAAATCTAACAAATCTGATTGGCTGTTTGTGGCTCCACCCCTTTAGTGAATTTGGACCCCAGTCACCCAATGACTGACTGTATCAAGTTTGAGGTCTCTGCCACTAACAGTGTAAGAATGGTAGCAATGTGAATATTCCCCTTGAAAATCAATAGGTACATTTTGATAGGCTCCACCCACATTTCTGAATATTCATCCCAGTCACCCAGTGGCCAATTGTGTAAAGTTTGGGAACCCTGCAATGTAAAAAATGAAGTTGTTGGCCCAGCCCACTTTTTCTAACCTTGACATACAGTCACTCAATTATCAAGTTTATCAGCTTTGGGGTCCTTGGTATCAATACTTTGTACATTCCCATTGAAAAATAAACAAATCTGGCCGTTTGTGGCTCCGCCCCCTTCCTGAATTTGGACCCTAGTCACCCAGTGACCAACTGTACCAGGTTTGAGGCATCTGCTTTTACCAGTATAAGAGAATGGTAGCAGATGAAATATTCCCTTTGAAAATCAAAAGGTGAATTTTTATTGGCTGTTGTAGGCTCCACCCACCTTCCAAAATCTTAATCCGTCACCCAATGACCAACTGTGCAAAGTTTGAGAACCCTGCCATTAACGGTGTAAGAATGGCTGCAGTTTATATTTTCCCAGTAAAAGTTGTTTTGGCTCCGCCCACTTTTTGTAACCTTGACACACAGTCACTCAATGACCAAGTTTGTGAGCTGTCAGGTTCCTGGCATCAAAAATGTGTGAATGGAAGCAGTTTATCCACCAAGGAAATCTGATTGGCTGTATGTGGCCCCGCCCCTTTAGTGAATTTGGACCCCAGTCACCCAATGACCGACTGTAGCAAGTTTGAAGCCTCTGCCATTAAAAGTGTAAGAATAGCAGCAGTTTAAATATTCCCCTTGAAAATCAACAGGTGAATTTTGATTGGCTGTTGTAGGCTCCACCCATTTTCTTGAATCTTAATCACATTCACCCAGTGAACAACTGTGTCAAGTTTGAGAACTCTGTGATTAACAGTCTAAGAATGGCTTCCCATTGAAAATGAACGGCTGAAATTTGATTGGCTGTTTTATGCTCCGCCCACTTTTCATGGATTTGTAACCTCGGTCCCCAAGTGACCAACTGTGCCAAGTGTGGGGACACTGGCTTGATTACTGTGAGAATGGCAGCCTTTTACATTTTTTCCATTGACTTGAATGGGTGGAATCTGAATTGCTGTTTGTAGCTCCGCCCAGGTGTGCAGGGGGGGCCGCGAGACCCCCAGAACATATCATCCCAGGTAGTAAGGGATCTGTATACCAAGTTTCGTTCAAATCGGTCAAGCCGTTTTCGCGTGATCGAGGCACACACACACACACACACACACACACACACACACACACACACACACACACACACACACACACACACACACACACACACACACATCCGATTTTATATATATAGATGAAGTAAGAAAGTAAAAATATTGTAGATTGTTAAAAATATTGAAGATTGTAAAATAGCATGAATAGTGGCCATAAAACATGCCATAGTTTGTCATCTATAATGCTATAACTCTGTTTTATACTTTTTATAATTAATCATTTAAATTATTTTCCTGGATACTGTATATTGCATTTAAATATACCCTTGTTCAATTTATGTTTTAAAGTTACATTTAATAATAAAAAAAACAAATGTATATATTTATGCTGCTTAACTGTGTATTAACTGTATCGCCCTTGTCCGTCCATAGAAACTGAATAAATCACCTTCATTTTATAGCATAATAGAAGCTGAGGATACTAAATAATAATAATCAATGTCAATATTTAGGATAGATAATATTAAGAATTAGAAATCAAGACTGCAAATATGTTAAAGTGGATCCGAGATGAACTTTTACACATTGCATAATTGTGTTCCTTTCCTATTGTTTATAGGGCATTCCTCAAGCCAAATACTTTTTTCTTTTTGTTTTATTACTCTAATTCCCTATAAAGTAAAGTAAACAAGCCTCACCCACAGCATCTCCAAAATGCCAAGGCACTCACACCCATGTAGCTAGGGCTTATGGGAGCTCTGTCTGGGCAGGAGGAGGCTACTAGGCAGTGATTTCAGAGGCAGAGGGGAGGAGGGAGGAGGAGGAGGGAGTGAACTGAGGGCTGTAGATGCAGTTGCAGATTACCTGTGTAATGATGACAAACAGAACATGGCCGCTCTCGTATCACAGGAATAATTAATCATATTCTATTGAAGCTGCGTGCAGCTAGAAATGCTGTGTAAACTCAACTTTAGATAAAATATATAGACAAGTTACTTGTTATAGTTAGTTTTTCATCTCGGATCCGCTTTAAGTATGGACAATAAGTATAAGTGACCTAAAGTTAAATATTCAGCTGCTTGAAAAGTAAAATACAAACAACGTACACAAGTGATGATCGCAATCTCCTAATTTTACCCAAAATTTCACGTACATTTTCACAATTACGGCCATACTTAATTACAATTTGGACATTCAATTGATTAAGTGTAATCCATTCGTAATTTCATTTAATTTTTGCATTATTTTGTGCCAAATTTAGAGCTTTATAGCAAAGCCTTCATACATGCTATTGTAACCAAAATTGCTTTGAATGTTAAGGAGAATAGTGAAAATAAGTAAATAAAAAAAAAATCAAAAATACTTTTTGAGAAAATTGATTTTAGAAATGCAAAGGAAAAAAGGGTTCTTAAATTGTAATTTTTCTGAGTTTAAAAACCATTTTTCCTTTGCATTTTTAAAACTGACTTTCTCAAAAAAGACAATGGCCTCTATTCACTAAGCTTATCTCCTGTCTTTAATAACTCTTCTAGAGTTGTTACCATGGTGATAAGGCATGTAGTATTCAGGAAACATTTTACCTCAGGCAAACCTAAAGTTAACTCTTCTGTCTTTAAGTTAACTCTTCAATCCTTAAAATAACTCCAGAGTTAAAGACAGGGGCCCATATGCAATTAACTTTTTCTCCTAAGTTTTCTCCTAGGTGATATTTTTAAACTTGTCAATAAAATGCCTTTTAAGCCACCAGCAAGCAAGAAAATGCTTAAAATACATTTGATAGTGCCTCTTCACCTACTTTTAGGTACTTTTTTAATTATACGATGCCAAAAATCTATTTTAAAAAGATGTTGAAAAATTATCTCCTAGGAGAAAACTCAGGTGAAAAAGTGAATTGCATATGGCCCAGGCTGTTTATTAACTGCATGTGAAAATAACTACAGAGGAGGTAAATTAACTACAGAGGAGGTAAAATAACTACAGAGGAGGTAACTTAACTACAGAGGAGGTAACTTAAGGAATGAAGAGATAAGATAACTCTCTCTTATGTGGAGGTAAGTTTTCTCTTGCCTTATTATCTCCAGCATGATCTTAGTGAATTGAGGCCATTGGGCCATATGCAATTCACTTTTTCACCTGAGATTTCTCCTAGGAGATAATTTTTCATCTTCGATTTAAAATAACTTTTCAGCAATATTCAACTAAAAAAGTACCAAAAAGTAGGTAAAAAAGTCATGTCAAAATTATTTTGAGCATGTTCTTGCTTTCTGGTGGCTTAAAAAGCATTTTATTGACAAGTTTAAAATGATCACCTAGGAGAAAACTCAGGTGAAAAAGTGAATTGCATATGGGCCATTGTCTTTTTGAAAAAGTCTTTCTTTTTCCTATTCACACTATTCTCCTTAACATACATAGCAATTTTGGTCATAATACCATGTATGGGGGCTAGGCTATTAACCAATAAATTTGGCACAAAATTACATGGAAATTAAACAAAATTGTGAAACTACGGTTCCTAATTACGTTTACAAATGAAATTAATTTGATTTTTCCTGAAATTTTGCATTGTAATTTTGCAATGTAATTGCAAATTATGATGCAAAATTAAGATTATGCAAAATCTGTGCTTAACTTTAAATACTAAGAATCAGCAACAATATTATAAATATGTAAATGAACAAAAAAAGAGTTTTTAAAAAATTGTTATAATCTCATAAATAATTTATCATATCATTTATATGATAAATTATGTACAGCTAAACCTTTTAAAATTGGACATATATATTTTTCCCTTTAAATCATGCTGTAATAATATTGCTCTATTAGGTTTAAGTTTGAAAAAATAAAATTAAAATATAAACATAATATTATGTATATTTCCTTAGGTCAGTATTTACAAGCAGATATTTAAAAAAAAGAAAGAAAAAAATACATGAGAAAAATGGTTACATCATAAAAATGTTAGTGCAAGCTATAAGGAAAGTAGATCTGTGAGTATATTAACACACAAACACACATAGGCCCATCTGCAATTCACTTTTCACAACTTGTCAATAAAATGCCTTTTAAACCACCAGTAAGCAAGAAAATAATAACATTAGCATTGATAGTATAAGAAGTCATGCTGGAGCATGGTGGGCGGGATTCTGAGCCGACTGGGGTGGGAGGGATTCTGAGCCGACTGGGGTGGGAGGGATTCTGAGCCAACTGGGGTGGGAGGGGGGGTTGGGGCCCAACCCCTGTGGCTTGGTGAGGATGAGACTGAGTCGGATGATTGGATGTGTACTTGGTTTTGATGTGATACTGTATTTGTTTTTTTATGAGGAATAATGGTCTTCAAAAATTGGAATAAAGGTGGCCACACACGCTACAATAAAATGATCCGATTTTACAGTAATTCGATAAAAATGATCGTATCTCTCAAAAAAATCAAAAGCTTTTTTTTTCATTCGATTGAAAAATCCGATCGGATTTCCCATTTTTTCTATTTAAATCGATCGGGAATGCCGGATATTTTTCTTCAGTTTCAATATTGTGTGGTGTGTGTTGGATTGTTAATTTATTAATATACACACCCTAGCAATTTTCTCTGCATTTCCAATCATTTTTATCATAATTGAGGAAAAAATTGAACATATGCATGTGGTACATTGGTCATATTTTTGAAATGTTACAATCAGTCAGAAAAATTGATTGCAATTCTTAAATTGAACAGATATATAAAAAAAATTGTATGGTGTGTGGCCACCTTTAGTGGGAATCATAATGAAGCCTGGGATGAGGGATTGTTAGATATTGATAATATGTGATGTATTTCTGTCACTCTTCGAAGTATTTTTTTTCTTTTGTTTTTATCAATTTATGTTTCTTTATATTTTCTCCTTTTTTTTTGTTTTTGTTTTTTGTTAAGAGATAATGGCAGATAAATGTGGTAATTATTATAATGTAAGATGGCAGAAGATATTAATTTCCCTCAATAGTTTGTAACACTCCCTATTGATCTAGAAGGTATTCTTGAATTTGCATATATTCCTATATTTACATGTATATGTGAAAAGTTTTGATGACATTGACCCCTTTCTTATGTCTATATGTGAATGTATTGTATTATGAAATGTATGTTAACTTAAATTAACTGTTTATGTCCCACACCAAAATATTACCCAAATAAATTTTTTAATGGTAAAAAAAAAATGACAATTAAAAAAAAAAAGACATAAATAGTTACCTAAGGGTCTGAACTTTTTAAATATGCATTTGAAGGGGTATACTACAAACATTTTTTAAATTATAAGCATGTAAATAGTGATGGACGCAAAACGGGAACAATGCACCTTTATTTCCAAATAAAATATTGGTGCCATACATTGTGATAGGGACAAAATTTAAATGGTATAATAACCGAGACATACGGGCAAATAAAATACATAGGTTTTAATTATGGTAGCGTGGATTATTTTAAAGCTATAATGGCCGAAAACTGAGAAATAATGAATTTTTTCCATTTTTTTCTTATGAATCCTGTTAAAATGCATTTATAAATAAATAATTCTTAGCAAAATGTACTACCCAAAGAAAGCCTAATTAGTGGCGGAAAAAACAAGATATAGATCAATAAATTGTGATAAGTAGTGATAAAGTTATTAGCCAATGTATGGGAGGTGAAAATTGCTCTGATGCATAAAGTGAAAAATCCCAGCGGGCTGAAATGGTTGAATTGTAAAGTGCTAAAAACTTAGATTTAAATCAAGGAGATTAAAATTATCTCCTAAGAGAAAACTCAGGAGAAAAAGTGAATTGCATATGGGCCCTACACGCAGAAATATAGGAAATATGCCAGCTGTACTTACCTAAAGAAAAGGCTCACAGCCATCCATAGGAAAGGACAAGATTATTCATCAGTAGAAGAATTCAGACAATGGAAAACAAAGAAGTATGCAATGATTAGACAATGGTTATAAACGGTTACATGTGACATGATCTCTATTGTAGAGTTAATGTACCAAGAATTTTCATCCCAAACTACAGGTGATTCAATGGCTAACATAAGGCTCTTTAAATATTTATGCTAGTAGGGGGTCTACCAGCCGAGAGGTTTCTACCCTCACCTGCCCTCATCATCATCATTATTATCTTAAGTTTGTACTGCAGTTTTTTTAAGTCTGTGCTGTGGTTTATTTCTACACTTCCCCCAACGTTTCCTCCCTGCCAAGCATAGACTGGGAATCAAACTTGGTGACCTAAAAAATCCTCTAATATAGAGCTAGAGTCTCCTTAAAAAAACTTATTATAAGATAAATATTGTCATATGCAGCACTTTCAGGATGGTATTCATACAATGAAGTGTAGGGGCCAGTCTGATTATTTCTACCCAGATTGCATCAAATTTAAAGGGGCACTATGGCGAAACATTTTAAAATTTTAAATATGTGCAAACATAGACAAATAAGAAGAATGTTTAATGAGCCATAAATTACTTTTCTCCTATGTTGCTGTCACTTACAGTAGGTAGTAGAAATCTGACAGAAGCGACAGGTTTTGCACTAGTCCATCTATTCATAGTAGATTCTCAGCAAGGCTTTTATTCTTTATAAAGATATTCCCTAAAAAACGCTTTAAACAATGATGCTGGCCAGCTTCCCTGCTCGCTACACAGTTTTTTGGAAGTTGGAGAGCAACTGCCATTCACTAAGTGCTTTTGAAAATAAATAAATCCATGAGAATCCCCCTTGAAGGGATGGACTAGTCCAAAACCTATCGCTTCTGTCAGATTTCTACTACCTACTGTAAGTGACAGCAACATAGGAGAAAAGTAATTTATGGCTCATTTTACTCTGGAAAAAACATACTTCTTATTTATATATGTTTGCACATATTTTAAATTTTACAATTTTTCACCATAGTGCCCCTTTAATTTCATTACTACTGTTTTACAAAATATGTTGTCTACAGGCGAAAGTACATACAAGGCACAGTATGAAGAATACAATTTGTTAGATTATAATTGTCTATATGACATTTGTCCCTAACTCTTCCATCCATCATGAAAAATTTCCAGATCATGAAAAATGTAAAAAAATTTAAATACATGTAAACACATACAAATAAGAAGTATGTTTCTTCCAGAGTAAAATGAGCCATACATTACTTTTCTCCTATGTTGCTGTCACTTACAGTAGTTAGTAGAAATCTGACGGAGCTGACAGGTTTTTGACTTGTCCATCTCTTCATAAGGGATTCTCAGCATTTCATTTTTTCTTTTTAAAAAAGCACTCCCTGGAAAGGACAAATGTTCAGGGCACCCCCTACCTGTTTGCACACTATTCTGGTGGTTGGACTGAGCAACTGCCATTCACTAAGTGTTTTTGAAATAAAGAAAACCCTGAGAATCCCCAATGAGGAGATGTTAGTTCTGTCAGATTTCTACTATCTACTGTAAGTGACAGCAACATAGGAGAAAGGTCATTTAAAGCACATTTTACTCTGGGAGAAATGTACCTTTTACTTATGAGCTTTTGTGTATTTTCAGTTTCACAATTTTTCATGATAGTGGTCCTTCAACAACGTTTTTAGGCCCCGTTCACACTTGCGTTTTGCCGTGCAAACGGACCGGATCCTGATCGGATCCTGATCCGATCAGGACCTGATCCGGATCGGATCCGGATCCGGTCCGTTTGCATCAGGCATGCATCAGGCTGCCATCCGGATCCGTGGGCAAAAAATAGCGAAATTTAAATTAAAAAATGTTGGGGTCAGCAGAAGGTGCACCTAGTGCACCTGTAGAATCAGATTCCTCCGCTGTAGGCCTCACCTCCACCTCCGACATTCTACCAAACAGCTCCAGCATGTCTGTCACTGCTGCTCCACTCCAGACATGCTTGGCTCATGTGTCCCCATCCGAAATGGCCGCTTGGATACGCATAGGAAGTGGGATAGAACGTCAGGTTTTTGTAGGCAGTGTGTTCTGTGCCTTCCGTTCCCCATTGGTTTCTGTGTTCCGGATGGTGCTGTCAGGCTCAGGTCCGGCTCCGGTCCGGGTGCGTGGGCCGGAGATCCGGACCCAAAAAATAGCGCATGTTGGAAAAGTGTCCGGAGTCCGGATCCGGTCCGGTTCCGTACTGTACGGAATGGACACGTGTGAACGTCCGCATAGCCTTTGCATTGCTATGCGGAACGTACATTCCGTTTGTACAGTATGCGGTCCGGATCAGATCCGGAAAATCCGGATAGCGAACGCTAATGTGAACCAGGCCTTACTTTTTTTCACTTTTAAAGTTAACTTTTTTTTTTTTTAATTTAAATTCAAACACCTACTACTTTGGCTCTTTTTGATTCGGAAACAGAATTAACTAAAGCTATACCATTTCAAGGCACCCTTCAGCCCCTGGAGCAAAAATATATGTTCCAAAATGTAAAATATTCTGTGTTCTTTATTTTTTTAACATTTCATCAATAGAAAAAAACAATGCCTGTAATATAATATTGTCAAATGTAAATATATTGTAGAATAAAAAAAGGAAAAAAAAAGTTAGAAATACTTTTCAGAGTGGAGCTGTACCCATTACCTGCAATTCCCTGACTTTTCTGTGCAGAGAAAAAAAGAGTAGAAGGCTTAAATTTTGCTGAAAGAATTTCAACATGAAAAATATTACATGTATCTGCCTCTACCTTTTCTATTTGCTTTCTTCCTTTTGTGCTGCATAACATTGACATTGAACACAACTGGAAGTTACATCAGGAATCCGGTGGAATGTTACAGCCACTGAGAAGAAAGAAATGTGGTGGTGACTATAAAATTATGGAAAAAAAAAAAAAACAGTGATCCCTCCAAGAACAGGCGACCATCTTGGTTGATAAACTAGACATTTACTATAGGAAAACAAGAGAGGTGGATACTGATTTGGGGAAAATATAAAAAATAATAATGGGGAATTATATTTTCATTTTTACGATATTATTTTTTATATTATTATTATTATTATTGATTATTTTGCTAACATTTTTTGATTTAGCTATTGTATTGTATTTTACTCTGTATTTTCTGACTGCTTATCTGAAGTAATTGTTATAGTTTTGCTCCTGGCTCAGTAGGCCTGAAGCCCAATACCAACCTGACATGTGATATTTGTCAGTCTAAAGGTGGCCACACACCATACAATTTTTTAAATATCTGTTCAATTTAAGAATTGCAATCAATTTTTCTGACTGATTGTAACATTTCAAAAATATGACCAATGTACCACACACCTATGTTCAATTTCCCCCCCAATTATGATAAAAATGATTGGAAACTCTAACAAAATTGCTAGGGTGTGTATATTAATAAATTGACCATCCAACACACACCATACAATCTTTAGAAAGGTTGAAGAAAAATATCTGGCAGTCCGGATCGATTAAAATTGAAGAAAGCGGGGAAATCCGATCGGATTTTTCAGTCGAATGAAAAAAAAGCTTTCGATTTTTTCGGGAGATACGATCGTTTTTATCGAATTACTGTAAAATCGGATCATTTTATTGTATCGTGTGTGGCCACCTTAACACTGTTGTTATATTGTGCCTTCAACCTGTCAAAAAAAGGTATAATAAACACACCAACATGATGGCAGCTAAACATAATATATAAGCAGATTTCAGAATGTAAAAAACTGAGGATAATATGATTGCTTAATTCTATATCATCCATTAATAAAAATACTTGCTATCTTTCTATCAATTTTGGAATTTTTGTGTTGCTCATATTTTATTTATGTAAAATGAGGCATTAGGATGCCTCTACTTGATCTTAAAAACACCCAGTAAATGGTCACTTGCATAGACATATCATTTTTCTTTAAAACCTTCTGCACGTTCTTCTAAAACAATCTTTGGTAGCTGAATGTCCAAATTGCTTAGCCTGTTTTCTGTGCTCAGATCCTCCTTATACTTCTAGTTGTAAAACATTCTTTTCATACCATTAAATCATCTGATCGAGCCCTGCTGCTTGCTTTACTTAATCTACTGAGAGACCTGGGATCAGGAAATAATTCAAAACTTGGTAGAGGCAGATCAGAGTCTGAAGGCTCTGGATCACGAGCCTCTGGTTCTGGTGGCACAGGTTCAAGAAATCTGTGCTCAGAAGGGGCAAGCTCAGATCCAGCATGGTCTGAGAGGGTCCTTGATGGAATTTGAAAGTGGTCATTTTCTAAAGGTATGGTGACAATTTGTAGAGGAGTTTCTATTGGGGTATCATCTACATGTGTATTAGAACCTGCTTGAAAAGGTGTTTGCTCCAGAGGTGCATGTTCAGAAGGAGCATGCTCTGAAATTGCTCGGGAAGGAGATCTTTCAGAGGGTGCATGCTCGGAAGGGGCATGTTCAGATGCAGCTCGAGATGGAGCTCTTTCAGAAGGGGCATGTTCAGAAATGGTTCGTGAAGGAGGTCGTTCTGAAGGTGCATGCTCAGAAGCTGCTTGAGATGGTGCTCGCTCTGATGGTGCATGTTCAGAAGGAGCATGCTCAGAAACAGCACGGGAGACAGCGCGTTCTGAGGGTGCTCTTTCAGAGAGTGCAGTGGTGGAAGGTATTCTTACAGAGGAAGCACGTTCAGAGGGAGCACGCTCTGAAGCAGCACGATCAGAAACTGCACGAGATGGTGCTCTTTCAGAAAGGGCACGCTCAGAGGGGGCACGCACCGAAGGAGCCCTCACTGAAGGGGCTCGCTCAGAAGGAGCTTGTTCGAAGGTCTCAGCCACTTGAATTTTCACCACTTCTTGTTCTTCAGTTTGGCGATAGGAAGGTAGAGTTTCATCATAAGCTTTGGATATGTCTTCTAGGAGGCCTGTGCTGCTTTTTTCATAGCTATTAAAATGAGTAGGGAGTGAGCTAGCCTCTAATCCAGCTTCAGTCATTGGGTAGAAATGGGAGACAGCCTTTTCTTCCTCCAACAGCTTGTAGCCCTTAGACTTTGGAATGGAAGAAATAGCTATGGAGTGCAGGGGCTTTTGAGAAACTTCTCCCAGCAGCTGATGGGGCTGATGGTCTGCTGTTCTTCGGAATGCAAGGCGGATCTTTTTCCATCCCAAGTGGCTGATCTCCACCACATTGAGAAAGAGTGACACAGCAGCAACAGCCAGCATGAACATAATAAATACTGTCTTCTCAGTAGGCCTGGAGACAAAACAGTCTACCGTATTGGGGCAAGGCCATCGACTGCAACGGTACAGTGGAAGGATCCTGAAACCATAAAGGAAATACTGGCCCACCACAAAGCCGACTTCAAAAAGTGTCTTGAAGATAATGTGGCAGATGTAGGTTCTAAGAAGGGTGCCTTCCAGGCGAAATTTCTTGGTGCCCTTTGTACTTGTCTCCTTGGTGGTTCTGATGCTTCCCTGATCAGGAGCAAGAGGCAACCTCTCTTCATTTATTTCTTGCTGCCTACTCATTTCTGTCTCTTCCTTCTCCTTTCTTTTTTCCTCCATTCGGACATGGTGCACTGCATGCCCCACATACACTAACGATGGTGTGGAGACAAAAATGATCTGCAGGACCCACAATCGGATGTGGGACAAGGGAAATGCCTCGTCGTAGCAGACATTCTCACAACCAGGTTGCTGGGTGTTGCACACAAAATCAGACTGTTCATCACCCCATACAAACTCAGCAGCCGTTCCCAAAATGAGGATGCGAAAAATGAACAGGACTGTGAGCCAGACTCTACCGATTACAGTGGAGTGCTCATTCACTTCCTCCAAAATATTCCCCAAGAAGCTCCAGTCTCCCATTGTTTACAGGCTGCAATCAAAGACACACAAAAGAAAAAATAAAATTAGTTCTTTCAAAATAAATATAAAAGAGAAACAGTCAAATATAGCACGGCTCGTATTTTGGTTTCAATTTCTCTGATGGACCTGGACACTGTTAAAAGTGCTTTCAAGGTAGTATTTGAGCAACATTGTTCTTGGACTTCTAAGAAACATTTAACCTCGGCTCATATGCAATTCGCTTTTTGAGTGAGTTTTCTCCTAGGAGACAATTATTCATCTTCTGTTTAAAATAACTTTTCAGCATTCCACAATAAAAAAAGTACCAAAAAAATAGGCGAAAAAGAAGTATAAAAAAATTGTTTGTAAGTGGTTTAAAAGGCATTTTATTGACAAGTTTAAAAATATCACCTAGGAGAAAACTCAGTAAAATGAATTGCATTTGGGCCCTTGTCTAGAAGTAGGTTAATTTTGCATAGATTAAAATATATTTTATTGCTTGTTCAAATAAAAATTAGTTGTTTAACTGATTTACCAGGTTGGAAAACTTCTTGTAATAGCATCATAAAAAAATACATCAAAACTTCTTAAAAATGATCACTTGATTGCTCGATGTGTCCTTTCGAGATCCACCATTAAAATGATCTTATTAACTACTCTCCACCTATGTCCAGCATTAGCCATTACGTAATTCAAATGGTTAAAGATTGCATTGCTTTCTATGAACAATACATGTAATAGATGTATTGTACACCTTGCTTGCTTACAGCCTCAGTAGAGATGTGTTCATTAATTTGACCTGTTAATAGCAAGGAAAAAAATACCTCCTTTTTACTTAAAAAAATTATTTTGTTACCATGACTTACATATTTGTCAAAATAATACATTTTAAAATTAAAAGTACCAAATAATAAAAGAATCCTACGTTTATAAATTAAACAATAAAAAAATTAAAGTAACTTCAACGTTAATAAATATTAGATAGCCAATGCTGCAAAATCACAAATAGCATTCTTTTTTGTTTTACTTCTTTGTTAAACTAAACTAAATGGCCTGCACAAGGCACCCCCATAAAAAACGAAAAATGCTAAATTAAAATTAAACCTCGCCAAAAAAAAGCGTGACAATAAAACACACAACAAAAAATTAATTCTAGATCTTAGAAGGCATAATAAAAGAGAGAGACGAGAAAAGAATAAACGGTAAAAATTGGGCAACTTGCCACAGTGGCAGCTCCACGGAAGAATACGTCCCCTCTCTTGGCACTCTGCTGTCAAAAGTGAACTTTTGTTTCTCCCCTTTCCTACCTAAAGTCCTAAACTTTTTGCACGACTGAGCAGATGTGACTCAATTGACCCTGATGGGAGGGTTTTAGTGTTCGGCAATATTTAAGCTCCGAGCTAGACAGCTTTTATGAGAGAATGACAATTGGTGATGCTAGGAACAATAGGCACAGACGGCAGTGGGAAGTAGGAATCTATAGAATATAAAATGGAAAGAAAATGTGTGTGTGTATATGTACCATAGATGTACAAGTCCTAGATACACCCAACTTCCTCCATATTTGTATTATATCAAACTACATTCAGCTTAATTTGCCAAAGTTTTTGATTGCACAAATCTAATCACAGGTGTTTAATTTAAAGATAACCTATATAATTTTTTTGTTTGGACATTTCTGAAAGTGATTATTATTATTGTTATAGCAGAATATTATGCGCTCCTCACTTCTCAACCTTTTCAAATATCTGCTAGATCACTAAGCAAAAAATGTTTTGTTGGATCGCTGAGCAAAAGGAGTGTGTGTTACACTCTGAATACAATATCTATATGGAACAGCAGAGCGCTCAACAACTAAAACCAAAATTTCTCTTCTTTAGTGTTCCCAACACACAACAAGTTCTTTCATCAGTACAGGTAGTCCATAATTCCATTAACAGTTGGGAGATAATCTTCATACAGTACTTCAATGCAATTTGCAATATGCGCCCACCAGAACGATCAGCTAATCAATCAAGATCAGCAAAACACGCTTTTGGCCCAGCCATTCCTTTTTCATCAGGAATATATGAAGGTATGCCAATGATATATTTTGTGAGCAAAAAAGGCTTTAACCTTACAGAAGTTAACACACATGCCTTGGTTGCTGATAATTAAGCTTTATTATACATAGTGGACTTTTTTTTACACAGTTTTCACTACACAATAGTTAAAGGAGAATGCATTGAATCAAATCAACAGATGGAATAAAATAAAATAAATTAAATAAATAGCCATTTATAATATTTCATATTTTGTAATTGAAAATAGTCTAAAAATAGTATCAAACGAAATAAACACTTAAAGAGAACCCGAGGTGGGATTAAACTATGCAAGTGGGGCACAGAGGCTGGTTGTGCCTACTAACACCAGCCTCTGTTGCCCCATAGTGTGCCTCCATGTCCCCCTGCGCGCCGCTATACCCCCCGCAGTGCTGGCGACATGCAGCGCGTCGCCAGCACAATGTTTACCTAAGCTCTGTCACTCAGCGCCGCTCCCCCGCCTCCTCCGCATTGCCGCTACCCGCAGCGTCACTTCCCTCCTATCAGCGGGAGGGAAGGGACACGGGCGGGTGCGCCGATGCGGAGGAGGCGGGGGAGCGGCGCTGACAGACAGCGATTAGGTAAACATTGTGCTGGCGACACGCTGCGTGTCGCCAGCACTGCGGGGGGTATAGCAGTGCACAGGGGGGGCTTGGAGGCACAGCATGGGGCAACAGAGGCTGGTGTTACTGTGCACAACCAGCCTCTGTACCCCACTAGCATAGTTTAATCCCACCTCGGGTTCTCTTTAAATAAATAAATCACATCACAATACATTGCCTTTAAAATAATATAATTCAGTATACAGTGAGAAGCAGGAGATGGTAGAATCTCTTCAAGATTGTTATTTCTGTCAGTTACCCCATTTAGAATAACAGCCACTACTACCTGTTCATAAAGTATCAGCTGGCTTTGTCCTGAGTCTGTGTAGCTGACTAAACAGGAAGTGATGAAAGGCATAAAAACAGACAGTGATTCTAACTCAGCCCCACTCTACAAAAAAGTGTTGAGCTATCACCCTATACTCAGTCTTTGTGACCACTGTCACCAAAGGAAAAAACACTGACTTGAGCTGAACACCCCCCCCCCCCAGATAAAAAAAATCTCTAATCATATCCAACTGTATTCAAAACTAAAATAATCATTTGGGTTGGACTTTTGTTACTTTGCTCTAAATTAAAATAACAACACATATAGGGAGCTGAGATGTCACATTAAATATATTTATTAATCAATTAGGCATATATCAAAACCACATAATTATATCCACATAGTTAAAAACAATTAAAACTCATGACCTATAGAACAACCTACGCAGGATATAGATTCAGGGTAATTTGGTGCACCAATTATACCGGTATATGCATATATGTATATTTTTTCTTCAGGCCCCTTTAATCCTGTTCAGTTGTACTATAGAACGTCATCCAAGAGAGAAAAGCAGTATCTTCAATCCACCTTCTATCTACTTATTAATCAACAAGCCTCTGTTCCATTTGTAAGGTACGCCCCCATTACATGCAGCCAGCGGCTAACAAAACCTTGCTTGCCTTAAACTACGACCAGAACCTCAGCAAATAAGGGTAACTTTAACAGAGATTACTTTGACTGATTATTCAGAGGCACATAACGTTGGGTCGGGTCGGCCAACCAAGCCTGGTACTCACGTGCCCTGTCATGTTAGCAGGGACTTGGTCTTTGTTGTTGCGCTGTTCCAGGGTGTCCGCGTTATCCTTGCGGCTGGACGGCAGGTTCAGACGCGCACGAGGTGTCCGGGAGTCAGGCTAAGCTAAGGAGGAGGGGCGGAGGCGGAAGGTGGATCACTGCAGCCAGCGTGGTGGCGGGATGACGTCACAACACGTGACGCGTTTCGCCAATAGGCTTCCTCAGACGTGTATGGGCGGAAGTAAGGGCGCATCACTTTTATAGTCGCCTCAGATGACGCCCTTCTCCATTACGTATTGCGTGAATAACAATTATGTTGACTCTAAAATCCTGAGCACCATCTAGTGTCCATTTTAAAGATAGCAGGCAAAGTCACCAAAAAAGATGAAGTGAGTTTTTCTATAGGAAGACTTTTAAGTTCATGTCACTATTCAAACCATTTGGTTGCATAGAGCCACATTTATAGATCCAGAAGGATTCTTTTTTTAGGAGTTGGCGGTCAAAATCTCCTCTTCTTTGGCTTATATTTAATTTATATATTCCCTTTGCTTTCAGAAATCTTGGGTCAGAGTTATGAAATCTTTTAAAGTGCATAGCCACAGGGCTTTTCTCATATTTAGATTTAATATTGTTGACATGTTCTTGTATCCTGTCCCTCATGGGTCTATAGGTTTTTCCAATGTAGATCTTGTTACAGATCTTGTTAGCAAGTGCCAAATAGGGATCCGATTATTAAGGATCTAGTGGGTGACTATCCCCATATAGCGGCAAGACGTGGCAGAAACCTGTTGGATGTGCTGGTGAGTAGTGAGTTCAAGCCCAGGAATCGACCAGGAAGTGTGATTAGGAACAAAAAGGAGATGTTTCGCTGTTGTAACTGTCCTATGTGCCCCTTTATGGAGAAAGGTGATGTTTTCCATAACCATGATGGCTCAGAAACCTTTAAGATTAGGGAATATATTGATTGTGATACAGAAAAGGTCATATATCAGCTGAGGTGTAGCTGTAACAAGATCTACATTGGAAAAACCTATAGACCCATGAGGGACAGGATACAAGAACATGTCAACAATATTAAATCTAAATATGAGAAAAGCCCTGTAGCTATGCACTTTAAAAGATTTCATAACTCTGACCCAAGATTTCTGAAAGCAAAGGGAATATATAAATTAAATATAAGCCAAAGAAGAGGAGATTTTGACCGCCAACTCCTAAAAAAAGAATCCTTCTGGATCTATAAATGTGGCTCTATGCAACCAAATGGTTTGAATAGTGACATGAACTTAAAAGTCTTCCTATAGAAAAACTCACTTCATCTTTTTTGGTGACTTTGCCTGCTATCTTTAAAATGGACACTAGATGGTGCTCAGGATTTTAGAGTCAACATAATTGTTATTCACGCAATACGTAATGGAGAAGGGCGTCATCTGAGGCGACTATAAAAGTGATGCGCCCTTACTTCCGCCCATACACGTCTGAGGAAGCCTATTGGCGAAACGCGTCACGTGTTGTGACGTCATCCCGCCACAACGCTGGCTGCAGTGATCCACCTTCCGCCTCCGCCCCTCCTCCTTAGCTTAGCCTGACTCCCGGACACCTCGTGCGCGTCTGAACCTGCCGTCCAGCCGCAAGGATAACGCGGACACCCTGGAACAGCGCAA
The DNA here is from genome assembly GCF_040937935.1 of Hyperolius riggenbachi. Taxonomy (NCBI): domain Eukaryota; kingdom Metazoa; phylum Chordata; class Amphibia; order Anura; family Hyperoliidae; genus Hyperolius; species Hyperolius riggenbachi. Next base: position 539,640,672 of record NC_090647.1, on the reverse strand, counting down.
CAACAATGACCAAGTCCCTGCTAACATGACAGGGCACGTGAGTACCAGGCTTGGTTGGCCGACCCGACCCAACGTTATGTGCCTCTGAATAATCAGTCAAAGTAATCTCTGTTAAAGTTACCCTTATTTGCTGAGGTTCTGGTCGTAGTTTAAGGCAAGCAAGGTTTTGTTAGCCGCTGGCTGCATGTAATGGGGGCGTACCTTACAAATGGAACAGAGGCTTGTTGATTAATAAGTAGATAGAAGGTGGATTGAAGATACTGCTTTTCTCTCTTGGATGACGTTCTATAGTACAACTGAACAGGATTAAAGGGGCCTGAAGAAAAAATATACATATATGCATATACCGGTATAATTGGTGCACCAAATTACCCTGAATCTATATCCTGCGTAGGTTGTTCTATAGGTCATGAGTTTTAATTGTTTTTAACTATGTGGATATAATTATGTGGTTTTGATATATGCCTAATTGATTAATAAATATATTTAATGTGACATCTCAGCTCCCTATATGTGTTGTTGAAATTGTACTAAGTTAATAGGTGAGGCAGAGTGGTCAATTACTTAATTAATTGGTTGATATCCCGCAGTAATCTATGTGGTTTTCTAAATTAAAATAATTTGTACATAACACATTAATTCCCTGCACCACATTTTTTTAGAGGGCTGGTTCAGGTTTTCTGTGCAAAACAAGTAGTATACCGTATAGTATTTCAGATAGCCTGAGTGGGGTATATTTTTAATCATTAACATGTCAGTGTACTAAATGGAGCTTAAAATTAAACCCTAATCACCAGTGAAAATTATTTAGCCCTATTTTAGAATGCTGGCATGTCATTCTTAAAGGGAAACTTCAGCCGAAACAAACATACTGTCATTAAGTTACATTAGTTATGTTAATTAAAATAGACCGGTAATATAATGTCTTACCCAGCCTGTTTTAAAAGAACAGGCACATGTTTGTGATTTCATAGGGGCAGCCATCTTTTTCATGGGGGCAGCCATCTTTTTGGTTGAAAGGAGGTGACAGGGAGCATGAGACACAGTTCCAGCTGTCCTGTGCCCTGATCACCCCTCCCAGCTGTGTGCGCTAGGCTTCAAATCTCAAATTTAAAAATTTAAAAAGAAATTGCACCAAAACAGCAGAACGAGAATAACAACATCAGAAATCCCATAATGCTTTGCACAGCATCAGGGGAAAAATGCCCGGGCAGTTTTCTTCTGTGCAGCTAAAAATGAGGCTTGGGTAACAAAAACTAAGTTCTGATGCTGTGAAACTGTTAAAGAAAGATTAAGCCTTATCAGTGCTGCTCAGTAGATTTTTAGTCTGGAGGTTCACCTTAAGGTGGCTACACACGATACAATAAAATGATCAGATTTTACGGCAATTCGATAAAAACAATCAGATTTTCCGAAAAATTGAAAGCTGTTTTTTTTTTATTCAAGCAAGAAATCTGATCGGGAGTGCTGGATTTTTCTGGTCAATTTTTATGAAAATTGAATGGTGTGTGGTAGATTGTCAATTTCATTATATATACTTCCAAGATTTTTTTTCTGAGATTTCAATCATTTTTTTTCATAATTGGGTAAAAATTGACCATACGTGTGTGGCACATTGGTCAGATTCTTTTAAATGTTACTATCAGTCAGAAAAATTTATTGCAATTCTTGAATTGAAAAGATATTTTGAAAATTGTATGGTGTGTGGCCACCTTTAGTATCCACAGTATATGACAATTATACTTCTTCAAAAACCTTTCATAATAAGTTGATGATGATTGTTAACACCTTGTTTTTATGTATAATTTATTTTTTTACTTGTTAGGTGCTTGCAGAGGCACTGAAGCGAAAAAAATATATGATATAATGAATTGGTTGTGTACTATGAATAATTACTAGAAGATTAGCAGCAAAGAAAATATTCTCATATTTTTATTTTCAAGTATATAATGTTTTTTCTAACATTGCATCATTCCCTAATATGTGCAGATTACACAACACTCTGCATTCAAAATGATTCTTTCAGAGCAGTCTGTGAACTAATGAACTCTCCTCTGCCAGAGAAAAAGTAAATAGTTAACTAACAGTTGAGATAATAAAAGTCAGAAAACAGCCCTCTCCACGACTTTCGAAAGTCGTAGAGATAATGGCTTTTTTGTATAGAGATAACAACTGGAGTTTCTTAACTCTTCCTGTACTGGAAACAATTAGACTGATGTATCTGATCTTAATGTTTTATTTCTTAGCTGTACTACACATATAAATCATAATGTCATAGGTTTTTTTTTTCGCTTCAGTGTCTCTTTAAATGGTTTCATATAATTCTGGTGGGAGCAGATACAATAATTAATGAGATACAGTTTGTGAATCAACCTTAATGAGGCAGAATGTGAAACTAAATGAAGATATTGTTGTACCATTGTCTGTCAAAAAATCTAAATGGATGTGCTTCCTGCATTGGGATAACTGGAATGAATTAATTTTTTTGATTGTATTCCTTCCGTTGCTGCAGCAGAAAGAAAAAAATGACATCAGCTTTCAGGATTGTCACTGGAAATATGCAGCCCTGTGCCAAACTGCCAGTCAGTCCCAGAGTCATCAACCTCTCCTAGTACCCCTTGCTGCTAGGAGACTGCAGAGGGGCTAGAATAATGATGTAATGAGGATATAAAAATATTTTAGGATAACTCCAAGATCTATGTAAGGGGCTTGGGGCAAAGCCATCTCAGCTAAGCACAGAGGTATGTTCATTATAGATTCACATACCTCTGTGTATTCTCCGTTCCTCTACTTGTTACCCCACAGCCCACAATCTCTCTTTCAAAAAAATTGACTTGCTATGACATTCCCTCTTATCCCCCTCCCATTTCATCCTTTGAAGGGGAGTGAAAGGGGCATGGGAAGAGGAAGGAATGTGAGGGGCATAGGAGGGAACTCCACAGCAAGCCCACCTCTTCCTGTCTTAGAATTTGACTTTAGCGGAAAGTCAGATTTATCAAGGGGTAATTATGGGGGTCAGAGGAATTAATAGAGAAACGGAAAATGCACAAAGGTATATGGATCCAGCATGAACTTACCTCTGTGCTTATATTATGTAGCTTTAGTTGGGCCAGGTGTCCTTTAAATGAGCATTCGTGTAAATCTGATTGAGGAGAGGGGGAAGGGTTAGAAATATTTTTGTACATTTTTTTCTTAGGATCCAGGGATTTCCCTCTTCCCAGGTGAGTATGTAACTCATGTTTTTGCCCCACTACAGGTACCCTTTAAGTATTACAACACTATCACTTTAAGTATTTCATCACCTAACCATACGTGTATGGGTGGGCTGCTAATTGTGATGTTTTCATTGATGTCTGGGGGTAGGGAGAGGAGGAGTATACAAAATACTGCCTCTATAAGTAGGTATGTGACTGAAAGAGATAGTAAGTGAGATGCTAAAAGTTCCGAGTTGATATCAGTTTTATGCTAATTTGATGCAAGTTTTATGCAGCATGAAAATAAACCAATTATTTGCATCTTATTGACCTTCCCTAATGGCTGATATTGGCGATACAAGCACAGCTCTGTACTTTTTATCAGTGCATACATGGGCTGTGGTCTGCATAGTAGTGGGCGTGGTCAGGGTTAGCCATCGGGGGGTAGGCATTAAAGGGGGTGGGGTAAGGAACTGGCAGCAGATGGTGTTTAGGGTTCGGCGGGGTGTGGTTATTGCAGTTTTCAGTTACGCTATACATTTCAATATAATTGGAGTGGGGACACAGTATTTTTTTCTTTTTTTAACTATTTTAACGTTGGTGCTGAAATCAGTAATTCAAGGAACAAATCATGAACAAACAAAAACATTGTGTTGCAGGAATATTTCATCACATCCCCCCCCCCCCTCCTTCCTCCTATCACTGCACAGCTGTCCTTGTCTGCTACACTCAGGGTTGGTTATGTTACCAATGAACCTGCTGAGCCAGCGAATAGAGAGCTTTCATACAGACTGTTCATAGCTGCCTGTTAACATGTTTGATTGGAATGTCACACCAGATAGTTCAGGACCACAGCTGGTCAGATTCTAGGCTGTTTGGCCACACAGGGCAAAGTATTCTGGTTCCAGTAAGTCCAAATATGAACACCACTAAAATCAATGGGAAGAATATTTTTGTGGTTGGCTCTGCGATTTGTTCTGTTCTCTAGTGGGCCGCTATGATATACTCGCTGTATGATAGCCCCCGCTGACTGGGGAATAACTACATCGAGCCAGCCCCCCATATTAACCTCTGTCACTGGGGCCCTGGAGCTGTGTAAATGCAGACTGGCAATGGAGTCATACATTTCCGGCTTTTGGCATTAGGACAGGTCTTCCACATTCCTCTTCATTGTACACGTGCCGTACAGCACCATGCGACTCTCCCCTGCTTGTCACATGACATGGGTGGGAGCCTCCATCTGCCACTGTCCCATTTACATTTTGTGCCTTCCAGAGTCCTCAGAATGCTTCAGAAGCTGTTATGTTCTCAAGCGCTTCCGAAGACGGGCATCTCTGTACTCTGGTGTGAGCAGTACACGCATGAGTACACAGTTGCCCATCTTTGGAAGCATGTTCCGTCTTTGCTCATGTTCTGAAACACTAAGGGACACAGGTGCTTCCAAAGCCTTCCAAGGACGCCCGAAGGTCAATTTAACCACTTGACCTAATAATTTCAACAGTGTGGACATCTGAGCACTGAGGCCACAGAGAGAAGACCAGGAAGGATCTACGGGATCCAGAGCCTTCCCTCTACATAGGTGAGTACAGGGGGCGTAACTACAAATTATGTGCCCCCCCTTGCAAAACTTTCATGGGGCTCCCTTAATATTCACACTGTTTCCCTTGCCTGCCCCCTGGTAACCCCCACAGCCTGGGGCCCCATCTTGTAAGGGTCATAAAACAAGTGTGGCCATCATAATCTTCACACCCCTAAAAAGTGTAGCCACAAAAACACCTGATTTGAAGGATGGAACACTGTATCAGAGGGAGTGAAGTAGCAGTTGGGGCCCCCTTGCAGCTCTAGGCCCCCCTGTGGTTGCATGGGCTGCTCCCCTGTAGTTACGCCCCTAGGTGAGTAACTAACTATTTTTGTTTTAGATGGCTTCGGTTTTACGTAAAAAAAAAATGGTGACCATCAGTTCAGAACATAAATAGCTAAGAGGTAACAAAAGTTATATTTGGGATGTTAAAATGGAGAATATTCTTGATCCCAAAAGCTGGACTCGATCACGCATGCCCAACATAAGTGGATGCAATTCATTGCTACAGCAGTGAAGACTCATGTCCTAGCCAATTGGAATACGCCACATCTCTCTTATCTTCAGATGATTGATAGGAATGATTAATGTTACATTAACATGTGAGTGTATTAACGCTATAGTATATGACCGGTCCCTTCACTTCTAGAAGGTGTGGAACCCTTGGAATTCTAACAAGCTCTCTTGGGGCACTCAGTACCAGCTAGGCCTTGATTGACCTTGTGAAGTGTGCCTCCTACTTATAACACGGAGATTATATCATGACACTCAGATATTACCTTTCCCAACCGCCATGAGCTCTCTATGACTTACTAGATTATTGTACTGCTTGCATCATAAAGCTGATTTTGACATACCCTCTTTTGATTGTTGTAATTTTTTGTGCTTTTACTACCCTTAAAGAGAATCTGTACTCTAAAATTCTTACAACAAAAAGCATACCATTCTATTCCTTATGTTCTCCTGGGCCCCTCTGTGCTGTTTCTGCCACTCCCTGCTGCAATCCTGGCTTGTAATTGCCAGTTGTAGGCAGTGTTTACAAACAAAAGACATGGCTGCTAACCAGAGTGCGATAGGCTGAGAGGAGAGCTTGGAGGGGGTGTGTAAAGCTTTTGCCTATCACAAGCAGTGCTGCACACTCCACACATTCCAGCCTGAGCCCGACAGAGGAAAGAAGATAAGATTTATTACAGAGACAGTGCAACTAGGAAAGGCTGCAGTAAGTCAGACCACATTAGAACAGGTATATGAACTTATAGGGTAGAAGAAATAAGGCTCAAAATTTTGTTACAGAGTCTCTTTAAGCTATACCTGATATTTGTAAACGGATATCCTGTTTGTTATATGATTTCCGAAGCCCGTGTTAGGCCTACGCAGAACTACTGTTTGTTTTTCTTCTTATGTGTTTATTGCAAATTTGACACTTTGGGCCATATGCAATTCAATTTTTCACCTGGGTTTTCTCCTAGGAGATTTTCTTGATTTCTGGGCCCATATGCAATTAACTTTTTCACCTGAGTTTTCTACTAGGAGATCATTTTAAGTAGGTAAAACACTACTGTCAAAATTATTTTGAGTATTTGTTAGCTTTCTGGTGGTGTAAAATACATTTTATATGCAAGTTGGGAAAATATCACATAGGAGAAAACACAGGAGAAAACATTAATTGCATATGGGTCTTGGCCTATATGCAATAAACTTTTTCTCATGAGTTTTCTCCTAGGTGATATTTTTTCATCTTCTATTTAAAATACTTTTTCAGCACTTTGCAATTGAAAAAGTACCAAAAAGTAGAAGAAAAAGTACTACCAACATTATTTTGAGTATTATCTTGCTTGCTGGTGGTTTCAATCACATTTTATAGACATATTTGAAAATATCACCTAGGAGAAAACTCAGGAGAAAAAGTGAATTCACTTTTAACAATTAACTTTTTCACCTGAGTTATCTCCTAGGCGATAATTTTCATCTTCTCTTTAAACTAAATTTTAAGCATATTACAATTGAAAAAGTACCCAAAAGTTGGTGAAAAAGTACTATCAAATTTTTTTTGAGTATTTTTTTTCTTGTTAGTAGCTTAAAATACATTTTATGACAAGTTGTGAAAATAAGGAGAAAACTTAGGTGAAAAAGGTAATTGCATATGGGCCTTTGGGCCATATGCAATTCACTTTTTCACCTGAGTTTTCACCAAGGTGATATTTTTACAACTTAAAATAAAATGACTTTTAAGCCCCCAGCAAGCTAACTAATTCTCAAAATAATTTTTATAGTAATTTTTGACCTACTTTTTGGTACTTTTTCCATTGCAAAGTGCTAAAAAGTTATATTAAATTGAAGATGGAAAATTATCTCCTAGGAGAAAACTCAGGTGAAAAGGTGAATTGCATATGGCCCCAAGTGTCTATTAAGTTTTTGAAACTAAAATGGAGAATCTTTCATATACATCAGATAAAGCAAAGCCTGAGTGTGAGGAGTGTTTGAGCCGTGACTTCCCTGCTGGGGGATTCGTCATGTCAGCGTTCCGGCTGACTCTGACCAGGCTGCCGGGTGAAAATGACATCCTCAGCAGATTGCAGGAGAAGCTCAGCGCACCACCAGCATGTCCTGCTCAGGAGGATCTTACAGAACTCTGTCCACCAGCACTGGAGCGGCTCAACACACAGCACTTCTCTCATTCAAGTCACATGATGATGTGAGGATTAAAGTGGAAAGCCAGGCAAAAACTTTTTAGTCTTAAATTAAATAAGAATCGATAAAAAAAAAATCAACCAGGGAGCGTGCAAGAGACCCACTCTCTGCTTTCTCTGCCGCCAAAGGAGGCTTCAGAAGTCTTTGGGAGCCCGAGTGCTCCCAAAGATGGGCCACTCCATACTGCACATGTGTGAGCACCCTGCTCACGCATGTGCAGTATGGAGCGGCCCATCTTTGGGTGCACTCGGGCTCCCAAAGACTTCTGGAGCTGCATTACTTTGAACTTTGTATTCATGTAAACAGCTACCTGTTGACCAACTATACAATCCTGACTAACTGAGTCTAGACAGTGGGAAGCTAAAACAGGAAAGCTTTGAAGTTGCATATCACAGAAAGGATATGACAAGCGTTCTGTGCGAACAATCTGGGAAATTTCATTAGTTTTGGGACTAAACATTAAATGCCCCAGGCCACAAATCTGGCTATAAAACCTCAGCTAGGAAGATTTAGCGTTGTAGTTCTTTGGAGATAGCAAGACGCTAGGACTATCCTGGTCTGACCAGAACCGCGTTCTCCCGCAAACAACGATCAAGCAACGCTGGTAACGTTATTCCCATTTTATTTTAAGCAAACTGTCGTGTGTATCTTTGTAACTTTTATCCTTTGTAATTTTTACTTTGTTTTGTAAATCTTTTTGTATATATTCTTGTCTGCACTGTTCCACTTTTTGGAATATTAAATATTTATTTAATAAGTTTGACTTCTGCTGTACTAAGCCAACACTCATAGCCTGGAAAGAGACAGCAGTGTAATTTACGTTACACGCTCAGTGCCTGATTGTGCCTTGCAGTCGGGAACCGTAACCCGCAGTCGGGAACCGTATCTGCAGGTGTGCCGCGGGGCCGGTTCCTGACAGTGTATATACAGTATATATATATATATATATATATATATATATATATATATATATATCTCATGTTACAGTATACTACAAGTGAATTATCTGCACTCCAGTCAGGGATTCTCACAGTTTCAGCATGGGCAGCTCCCTCCCCCTCAGACAAGCTGAAATTGAGAGCAGACACCTTGTCTGTGACTAATAAACAAAGCACACACACAAAGCCTGCAGGGGGCATGGAGGGGGCGTGCATAACTTGTCCCTATCACAGCAGAGGCACTGCATTCCTCTCTGGGTCGACATAGCTTGACAAAGAAAAGAAGATTAGATATATTACAGAGACAGTGCAACTAGAAAAGGCTGCAGTAATCCAGAGCACATTAGAACAGGTATAGGGACTTATAGGATAGAAAAAATATGGCTGAAAATTTTGTTACAGAGTGGGATTATAGATCCCATGAATTGATCGAAGCCCCCCCCACAGAAAAACCGACAGCCTCTTATCAGAGGCTGTTGTTTTTCTGAGTCACAAAAAGTTTCCTGTCCCCTAATGCTTCCTGGAAGCGTACGGTCATGCTTCCAGGACTTTTTGACTGTGGCCATCTTGTGACCAAATAGTAAAACTACACCCTCATCCATGTTTTATTAAATAAATACATGTTTTTACATTTAAAATTAGCTGTTTACCTTCCACACCAAAAATTACCCAAATACATTTTTTAATAAAAAAAAATAAAAAAAATTACAATTAAAAACAAAAAAGAACATAAATGGTTACCTAAGGGTCTGAACTTTTTAAATATGCATGTCAAAGGAGTATATTAATATAATTTTTTAAATTATGGGCTTGTAAATAGTGATGTACGCAAATTGAAAAAATGCACATTTATTTCCAAATAAAATATCAGCGCCATACATTGTGATCGGGACATAATTTAAATGGTGTAATAAGCAGGACAAAAGTGCAAATAAAATGCATGGGTTTTAACTACGGTAGCATGTATTAATTTCAAACTATAATGGCCAAAAACGGAGAAATAATGATTTTTTTCCATTTCTTTCTTAATATTCCTGTTAAAATGGATTTAAAATGAATTAATTCTTAGCAAAATGTATCACCCAAAGAAAGCCTAATTGGTGGCGGCAAAAACAAGATATAGATCAATTCATTGTGATGAGAAGTGATAAAGTTATTGGCAAATGAATGGGAGGTGAAAGTTGCTCAGATGCAAAAAAATAAACAACCCTGTGGGCTTAAGTGGTTAAGTTTTGGTTCCTGCAAGTAAAGCTTAGTGCCTCAGTGAGGTTTTTTTTATTATTATTACTGTTTGAGCCCCATTGCAAAAATGTACTGTAACTTTATGTACTGTTGGGCAACCCCAGCCATAACAGACAGAAAAACATCTCTATGGCCCAGTGCACACCAAAACCGCTAGCAGATCCTCAAAACGCTAGAGGTTTTTGGAGCAGATTTCAGAGCGATTCTAGGCATGATTAGAGACGTTTTCTAAACATGCCTAGCGTTTTTCGGAGCGTTTTTGTGTAGCAGATTACAAATATTGTTACAGTAAAGCTGTTACTGAACAGCTTCTGTAACAAAAACACCTGGAAAACTGTTCTGATCTAGCGTTTTCCAGAGCGGTTTGAGCTTTTGCTATACTTTACATTGAAGCAGAAACGCTTCTGCAAACCGCAAAAGTGCTGCAAGAGCCACGTTTGCGATTTGCTAAAAACCGCAAACCGCCGGTGTGCACCAGCCCATTGAAATACATTAGCCAAGCGTTTTCCAAGGCGGCAGCGGTTTACGGATTGCTTCAAAAACTGCTCGGTGTGCACCAGGCCTATATCTCTCCCCATGACTGATGCAAGTCATGTGATCGGAGCCGGCGAATGGCAGCAGAGAGTGTGTGGCTGTGATGCATGGAGGAGACCCACAGCCCTGGTAGCCGGTTAATAATACTCCCGTCCCTGAGCTACTCTGCAATGGTGCTGAGGCATGGGGGGGATCAGGCATGATGGGGAGAAGTTTAAATCCCTGGGGGCCCCAATGACAATTTCACAGGGGCCCCCTGGGTTGTTGTTACGTCCTTGAATGGTTACTTAATGATTACCACTGATTAGAGTACATACTGTATAATAGTGATCGTTACCGGCATAGCTCCAATAAGGTGCAACTACAGTGATTAAGCGCCTCAGTTCCAGGGCCCTGGTGCGGTCACAACCTCTGCACCCCCTGTTGTTACACCACTGCTAAGGAGAGCTCCGGGCAGCATGTCTATGCAGCAGTCATTAATTAACTGTCAGCTGAGTGCACAGATCATAGTTCTCCTGCCAAAGCCATCTTCTGTGGTCATTGTGGGCTATAGAACTCTTGAACATGGATTCTGGATTACCCTACTTGGTCCAAAATTCAATCCAAACATTTGGAAAGCTTTAATGGTACAATAGAGTGATTGGTCATTGTTGGTCATTGTCCTGGATTCATGTGATCTGCTGAAATGAAGTGCTCCAGCTTATATGCCACCTCACTGCTGCTCTCCGGGATCCTCCCTTGCCAAGCAGTGTGTACACAGATAGCAGTGATGGCAGTGTGGTACCATAAAAAATATTGGCAGGTAAATTTTGCAGTGCCCTACTATTGACCATCAGCAGCAGCAACGGTGATGAGCTAGGACCAATGTTATTGTGAATGGTCTTCAGCTCCCATGACCATCACCCCCATAAGTCAGGAGAAGCAGGCAATGTACATATCCCATAAAATGACAGTGGCGGGTGGAGCAGCGGCTCGGTCAGTGTGACCATCACCCCCATAAGTCAGGAAAAGCTGGCAGTGTACATATCCCATAAAATGACAGTGGCGGGTGAAGCAGCGGCTCGGTCAGTGTGACCATCACCCCCATAAGGCAGGAGAAGCAGGCAGTGTACATATCCCATAAAATGACAGTGGTGGGGGAGCAGCGGCTCGGTTAGAGTGACCATCACCCCCATAAGTCAGGAGAAGCAGGCAGTGGTACATATCCCATAAAATGACAGTGGCGGGAGGAGCAGCGGCTCGGTCAGAGTGACCATCACCCCCATAAGGCAGGAGAAGCTGGCAGTGTACATATCCCATAAAATGACAGTGGTGGGGGGTGAGCAGCGGCTCGGTCAGAGTGACCATCACCCCCATAAGGCAGGAGAAGCAGGCAGTGGTACATATCCCATAAAATGACAGTGGTGGAGGAGCAGCGGCTCGGTTAGAGTGACCATCACCCCCGTAAGGCAAGAGACGCAGGCAGTGTACATATCACATAAAATGACAGTGGTGGGGGGAGCAGCGGCTCAGTCAGAGTGACCATCACCCCCATAAGGCAGGAGAAGCAGGCAGTGGTACATATCCCATAAAATGACAGTGGTGGGAGGTGAGCAGCGGCTCGGTTAGAGTGACCATCACCCCCATAAGTCAGGAGAAGCAGGCAGCGGTACATATCCCATAAAATGACAGTGGTGGGGGGTGAGAAGCGGCTCGGTCAGAGTGACCATCACCCCCATAAATCAGGAGATGCAGGCAGTGGTACATATCCCATAAAATGACAGTGGTGGGGGGTGAGCAGCGGCTCGGTTAGAGTGACCATCACCACCATAAGGCAGGAGAAGCAGGCAGTGGTACATATCCCATAAAATGACAGTGGTGGGGTGAGCAGCGGCTCGGTCAGAGTGACCATCACCCACATAAGGCAGGAGAAGCAGGCAGTGGTACATATCCCATAAAATGACAGTAGTGAGGGGAGCAGCGGCTCGGTTAGAGTGACCATCACCCCCATAAGGCAGGAGAAGCAGGCAGTGTACATATCCCATAAAATGACAGTGGTGGGAGGAGCAGCGGCTCGGTTAGAATGACCATCACCCCCATAAGGCAGGAGAAGCAGGCAGTGTACATATCCCATAAAATGACAGTGGTGGGGGGTGAGCAGCGGCTCGGTTAGAGTGACCATCACCCCCATAAGGCAGGAGAAGCAGGCAGTGTACATATCCCATAAAATGACAGTGGTGGGGGGAGCAGCGGCTCAGTTAGTGTGACCATCACCCCCATAAGGCAGGAGAAGCAGGCAGTGTACATATCCCATAAAATGACAGTAGTGGGGGGAGCAGCGGCTCGGTCAGTGTGACCATCACCACCATAAGGCAGGAGAAACAAGCAGCGGTCTATATCCCATAAAATGACAGTGGCGGGGGAGGGGGGCAGCTGCTCGGTCAGAGTGATCATCACCCACATAAGGCAGGAGAAGCAGGCAGTGGTACATATCCCATAAAATGACAGTAGTGAGGGGAGCAGCGGCTCGGTTAGAGTGACCATCACCCCCATAAGGCAGGAGAAGCAGGCAGTGTACATATCCCATAAAATGACAGTGGTGGGAGGAGCAGCGGCTCGGTTAGAATGACCATCACCCCCATAAGGCAGGAGAAGCAGGCAGTGTACATATCCCATAAAATGACAGTGGTGGGGGGTGAGCAGCGGCTCGGTTAGAGTGACCATCACCCCCATAAGGCAGGAGAAGCAGGCAGTGTACATATCCCATAAAATGACAGTGGTGGGGGGAGCAGCGGCTCAGTTAGTGTGACCATCACCCCCATAAGGCAGGAGAAGCAGGCAGTGTACATATCCCATAAAATGACAGTAGTGGGGGGAGCAGCGGCTCGGTCAGTGTGACCATCACCACCATAAGGCAGGAGAAACAAGCAGCGGTACATATCCCATAAAATGACAGTGGCGGGGGAGGGGGGCAGCTGCTCGGTCAGAGTGATCATCACCCCCATAAGTCAGGAGAAGCTGGCAGTGTACAAATAAAAAAAAATCCAGAGGCAGATAGGAACATCGGCTTGGACACAGCAGCCATGCTTAATGGACAACTGTGGTGGGGGAAATGGAGGCTGCCAAATGTATTTCTTTTAAAATAAAACCAGTTGCCTGGCAGCACTGCTGGTCTGTTTGGCTGCAGTAGTATCTGAATTAAACCAGAAACAAGCATGCAGCTAGTCTTGTCAGAAATCTGACACAAATATCAGAAACACCTGACATTATTTTTAGATCTGACAAGATTGGCTGCATGCATGTTTCTGGTGTTATTCAGACACTACTGCAGCCAAATTGTTCTGCAGGACAGCCGAGCAACTGGTATTGCTTAAATGGAAATAAATATGGCAGCCTGCATATACCTCTCACTACAGTTCTACTTTAAAAAATACTTTTGTTTTAAAATACAACTACAATCCAGCCTGCTGTAGCTTGTATTTGTGGAGATTTTCAAACCACAAACACACAGTAGACTGCAAATAAATGAGCAGTTGCTAGCTAAGCTCTCTCTACTCCTATCACATCCACTAACTCTTCCCAACAGAGGCTGGTGTGTCAGAGAGCTAGTCTTCTCAGGGGGCTGTCTGTTGTCTGATTGGTTGTAGTTATATGGTTCCTGGGTCAATTCTGCTGCTAAGAATCATGGGAGACCCAATATGGGGAGAGAAGACATTACTTCCTATCAATTTTCGAATTCTCATGCTAAGCACATGTCGAATATAGCAGTTATTTTCGAAATTTGCTATTTGGGCGAAAATATGGTACTTTTCCTTTAATTTCGCTATTTGGACAAAAATACGAAAATTTAAGCTTATTTTCGCAAAAATTAGGCGAAAACAGAAATGGTATTTTCGATGCGAAAATGACTTCGGTGAAAAACCGCAAACAACACTGCTTCTGCTGTCATGCTGAGGGATCAAAGTCTTAGAAGAGCGGGCCCAGGAGAAAGTTCCTCAGCTGTTGAAGAATTAAGACACAATGCGGAACCTAGAAAAAAATAAAATTTAGTCAAGTAAACATATAATTTTTAGAAAAAAAATACCCCCCGCCCCCCCGCCCATGAAAATGAATGAAGCAATTTCTGATGTCCCCCCCCCCCCCCCCCCCACACACACACAGGCCTAACAGGCCTACGTACGTTCCAGCCACTTTGGGTGCAGGGAGACGCTAAAAGACGGCTCTCACTGCGCAAGGTAACCACTGGGAATTTACCAAATATATTTCTCTACGGCTTACATAAGTTGTTACTCTGGACACGTAATTTGGGGTCTGAATATTGTCGCCACCAGAATTACAGTGACAAACTGTAAGGAAAAAGTGCTGCTGAAGGGGGGGGTACTTACCTCAGGAGGGGGAAGCCTCTGGATCCTTTCTGATCGGGTCCATTTTATTGTGCAGGCATGAGTCCCCTGCACAGTAGAGCGAACCCGATTGGGCTCAGCTATTTCTGATGGAGCCCAAGAGAAATCTTGTACTTGGCCTGCGCAGGAGCATGGATGGGTAAATATTGCCAGCGCTGAAGCCCAGACTGTGCCTGCACCGCCCACCCTAAAGCTTGTCTGCATATTTTCGGGGGCTGCCAGCACTGGATCCCAGAGGGTGAATAAGACCGGGGAAGCCTCATTAGGATCCAGGCTCTTCCCCCTCTCAAGGTAAGTACCCCATACAGGCCTGTATTTACATCACAGGAGCCTATAGACACACATGTCCTGGCACCTTAGACTTCACCCTCCATGAACCTACAAACCCCCTCTGGCCACACTGCAAGTGTGCTGGCTGTCCCAGCTGTCCCGTCTCCCTTACTTCCCTTGCCCATCATAAGTAGGCTACATGTGTCCCTTAGTATTAAGTAGGCAGATATAACCTCAGTATTAAGTAGCTAGAGGTTCCCCCAAGTATTAGGTAGTTAGAGGTGTCCCCTACTGAAGGGAGATCAGTGGAATGCCAAGAGCTGGGTGAGTAATCCCTCATTTACACTCTGCGCGGGACTCTGCATAGGGAAGGAGGGAGGGAGGCACTAGGGGAGGGGAGTGAGCAGCCTTTCCACCACCAGGCGCCTGTAGGCACAAGCCTACAGTCCATTATGGTAAATCCGGCCCTGACCCCATAGGGGCACTTTTTTCCTTAAAAGTTCCTCTTTAACAAATCCAGGCCATGCCACTTTGGCCCTAATTAAAATTATGGTCTATGGAGGCACCCCAATCAGGCGCTGCGAGGCGCCAAGATGGCCTCGCTCGACACACAACCCCTCTCTCACTTTTCTTTCCTGACCAGCCACAGTAGCTCTTCTGAAGGACTGGGCCTCACAGACTAACCTCTTCTGCCCACATGCATCACTGAGCCTTGAGGTTTGCATCCATGATAAACAACAAGGATCAAACAATCCTACTAATATAATAAATGGGAAAGTTCGGATGTTTGGATGTTTGGATGTTTGTTACTCGATCACGCAAAAACGGCTGAACGGATTTGAATGAAATTTGGCACACACATAGTACAGTACCTGGAATAAAGTATAGGATACTTTTTATTCCCATAACCAAAAAGAGACAAATACAAATAGCAATGGAAAATGTAAACTGCAGCCATACACTGTTACACTGGAGGTGTGTTTAGCTTCTAAGGGTAGAATGGTTAATTTGCATATATTCAGCAGTGATGCACTGGGAGACATCTCAAGCTCACTCCAACCTGAATTATCGCAAATTCTTTCTGTTTTAAGAAAGCAAACGTTTGTTTTTCTTAACATCTTAGTAAGGGGGCTTTTAGGACCATTGTAGTCCCTTACACACCCCAATGAGTTCTGGGTCACCATGAGCTTGCTGGGTAGCATGTCCCTCTCGGTGTTACAAGCCCTACTGCATAGAGCCAAATTAATCTATGCCATGCACTGATAATGATCAAACAATCCAAAACAGTCTGTATGCATGTTGGATTATTACGGCTCTGTACAATTTAACAAGCTGACACATCATTGCATTCCAGCGGTTCTGGAGGTGTGTTTAGCTTCTAAGGGTAACAATGGTTAATTAGCATATTTTTTTCAGCAGTGGTGCTCTGGGAGACATCTCAAGCTCACTCCAACCTGAATTATCGCAAATTCTTTCTGTTTTAAGAAAGCAAACTTTTGTTTTTCTTACACTGTTAATGGTAGGGTTCTCAAACTTTGCACAGTTGGTCGTTGGGTGACTAGGCTTATTATTCAGAAAAGTGGTTGGAGCCTTTAAAAGCCAATCAAAATTCACCTAATGATTTTCAAGGTGAATATTTACATTTCTGCCATTCTTGCACTGTTAATGGCACAAGCCTCAAACCTGGTATAGTTGATCATTGGGTGACTTGGGTTCAATTTCAGAAAGGGGGTGGAGCCATAAATAGCCAATCAGATTTGTTTCATTCCAATGCAAATTATTGTTGCCAAACACCGCAAAGCTCACAAACTTGGTAATTGAGTAATTGATTAATTGTGTGTTAGGGTTAGGAAAGTGGGCACAGCCAACACCAGCCAAATACATAAGCGGGCAACGCCGGGTCATAAGTGGGCGGAGACAAATACAAATTTTACTGGGAAAATGTAAACAGCAGCCATTCTTACACTGTTAATGGTAGGGCTCTCAAACTTTGCACAGTTGGTTACTGGGTGACTGGGGTTAATATTCAGAAAAGTGGGTGGAGCCTACAAAAAACAATCAAAAATTACCTATTGATTTTTCAGGGGAATATTTCATTGCTGCCATTCTTGCACTGTTAATGGCACAAGCCTCAAACCTGGTACAGTTGATCATTGCGTGACTGGGGTTTAAATTTATATAAGGGGGTGGAGCCCCAAACAGCCAATCTGATTTGCTTCATTTTAATGCAGGTTATTGATGCCAAAGACCGCAAAGCTCACAAACTTGGTCATTGAGCAATTGAGTAATTGTGTGTTAGGGTTAGGAAAAGTGGGCGCAGCCAACACCAGCCAAATACATAATCGGGCAATGCTGGGTCATCAGTAGGCGGAGACAAATCCAAATTTCACTGAGAAAATGTAAACTGCAGCAATTCTTACACTATTAATGGTAGGGTTCTCAAACTTTGCACAGTTGGTCACTGAGTGACTGAGATTAATATTCAGAAAAGTGGGTGGAGCCTACAAAAGCCAATCAAAATCCACCTATTAATCTTTAAGGGGAATATTTAATTGATGCCATTCTTGCACTGTTAATGGCACAAGCCTCTTGCACTGTTAATCACCTGTACCTGGTACAGCTGGCTATTGGGTGATTGGGGTTCAAATTCAGAAAAGGGGTGGAGCCACAGCCAATTAGATTTATTTTATTTCAATGCAAATAATTGATGCCAAAGAACTCAAAGCTCACAAACTTGGTCATTAAGTAATTTTGTGTTTGGGTTAGAAAAAGTGGGCGGAGCTAGCACCAGCCAAATACATACCTGGGCAATGCCGAGTCTTCAGTGGGCGGAGACAAACACAAATTTCACTGGGAAAATGTAAACTGCAGCCATTCTTACACTATTAATTGTGGGGTTCTAAAACTTTGCACAGTTGGTCACTGGGTGACTGGGATTAATATTCAGAAAAGTGGGTGGAGCCTACAAAAACCAATCACAATTCACCTATTGATTTTCAAGGCAAATATTTAATTGCTGCCATTTTTGCACTGTTAATGGCACAAGCCTCAAACCTGGTACAGTTGATCATTGGGTGACTGGGGTTAAATATTTAGAAAAGGGGTGGGGCTACAAACAGCGAATCAGATGTGTTTCATTTCAATGAAAATTATTCATGCCAAAGACCACAAATCTCACAAACTTGGTCATTGACTATTGACAATTGTGTGTTAGGGTTAGAAAAAGTGGCCACAGCCAACAGCAGCCAAATACATACCCGGGAAACATCAGGACTGTCTGTCAATGGCAGGGTTCTTAAACTTTGCACAGTGGGTGACTGGGATTAATATTCAGAAAAGTAGGTGGAGCCTACAAAAGCTAATCAAAATTCACCTATTGATTTTCAAAGTAGTGGAGCCACAGCCAATTATTGATGCCAAAGACCGCAAAGCTCACAAACTAGGTAATTGTGTGTTAGGATTAGAAAAAGTGGACAGAGCTAACACTAGCCAATTACATACCCGGGCAACGCCGGGCGACCAGCTAGTACTAAATAAAACATTGAGAAGTAACCAATAATGGTTTGGTTTCATCCTTCTCAAGCAGCACACCTCACCTGCGGGATCAGTGAATAATGGCGCCCAGTGCCTATGCATAAGAATGGTACCGCATTAAAAAGATACGCTTATCGCTATTTATCGTTAGTACTGCATAATAATGGCGCACAGGGAAAAAAGAAGAAAAACGGCACACACTAACGTTATTTATCAATAGCGCCCAACATAAGCCAAACTGCAGATGTTACTTAACTGCAAAACGGTGAATGGATTTAATGTACTACTGTCAAGGTTAGGGTTAGGCACCAGTGGGGGGGGGGGGGATCTTAGGGTTAGGCACCACCAGGGGGGTGGTTAGGGTTAGGCACCACCAGGGGGGTGCTTAGGATTAGGCACCACCAGGGGGGTGGTTAGGGTTAGGCACCACCGGGGGGGTTTAGGGGTTTAACGATAGGTACAGAGAGGGTTCTGTGTGTTAACGCTAAATAACGATAAGGCTTTAACGCTAAATAACAATAAGGCTTTAACATTAAATAGCGATAAACGACAATCGGATTAGCGGCAACACTGTGCGCCATTATTCACAGGCGCCATTTTCAGATGGATGCTCACCTGCATCAAGGCCTTCGCGCTCGGTCCAGTCTGTATGGCTTTGACTGGCTCCATTATTTCAAAGATATGTCGTGACCAGCACTGAAGATTTTCAATCTGGCACAAATGTTATTTGTTGTTTTTGTTGTTGTTGTATAGGGATCGATGGTACAGAGGCGCCAATGAGAGTAAAAACATCTAAAAAACATTTAAAAATGTAGGTAGTGGTGGACTCCAACCAGGGCCGAATTTACCATAAGGCACTGTAGGCAAGTGCCTACAGGCACCTGATGATGGAAAGGTCGGCTCATTCCCCTCCTGGTGCGCCTCCCTCCCACGTACAGTGAAAAATGGCGCCATCAAAATAATGGCGCCAGGTGCGGACGATAAATTATTAAAACTATATGTATCGTTTTTATAAAAAACGGTAATGTTTTTCGTGTACTGCAAAAAACTATATTTACAGTTTTTGTGTTCATTTTAAAAAATATTGTTTAAGTCTATATCTATATAAGTTTTATATATAAATATCGTTTTATGCCAAAAAAGGTTTAACCCTGAAGTCTGTTAAAAAAAAAAAAAAGAGTTTTACTCACCTAGGGCTTCTACCAGCCCCCTGCAGCCGTCCTGTGCCCACGCAGACTCGCTCCGATCCTCCTGTCCCCCGCCGGCAGCTACTTTAACTTTCGCCGACAGGCCCTGACAGGCCTGGCCACGCGTCTGATACTTCGCGTTCATGGCCGCAATAGCGCCTTCTATACTGCTATTGCAGCCGGGAACGCGAAGAATCACTCGCGTTTCCATGCCTGTCGGGCCTGTTGCCACAACCGGAAGTAGCTGCCTGCAGGGACAGGAGGATCGCAGCGAGTCTGCGTGGGCACAGGGCGGCTGCAGGGGGCTGGTAGAAGCCCCAGGTGAGTAAAACTCATTTTTTTAAAAACAGAATTAAGGGTCCCTTTAAATCAAATCATTTGATGTCCGACAATGCAGGTTATTGGGGCGCCAATTTTAACCAATTTTAACACAACTGCGGTAGGCGCCATTTTTAACTGATCCGCTCCCTCCCTCGTTCCCTATGCAGAGTCCTAGTGAGAGTGTAAATAAGAGGTTACTCACCCTGCTCTCCACATTCCACTGACCAGATCTCCCTTCAGTCAGAGGCACCACTAGCTACTTAGTACGGAGGTTCCTCTAGCTACTTAATACTTGGGGGCACCTCTAGCTACTTAGTATTAGCTAGCCAGAAGTATCCTCAATATTAAAGAGACTCTGTAACAAATTTTTCAGCCTTAGTTCTTCTATCCTATTAGTTCCTATGCCTGTTCTAATCTGCTCTGGCTTACTGCAGTCTTTCCTAACTGCACTGTCTCTGTAATAAATCAATGTATCTTTCCTCTGTCCTGTTTGTCGGGCTAAAGCTTGATTGTGTGGAATGTGCAGGGCTGCTTGTGATTGGTAGAAGCGATACACACCCTCTGCAGGCCCCCTGCATACTCTGAATGACTCACACACTATGCTTAGCTGAGCCTATTAGAAGCTGGTTAGTTTGTTTGTAAACACTGCTGTTAATTACAAGCCAGGATTGCAGCAGAGAGTGGCAGAAACAGCACAGAGGGGCACAGGAGAAAATAATGAATAGAATGGTATGCTTTTTATTGTAAGAATATTAGAGTACAGATTCTCTTTAAGGGGCACCTGTAGCTACCTATGACGGACAAGGAAAGTAAGGGAGAAGTGACAGCTGGGCTAGCCAGCACACTTGCGGTGCAGTTTGGTTTAGGGTTTATAGGTTCATGGAGGGCGAAGCCTAAGGTGCCAGGACATCTGTGCCTATAGGCTCCTCTGAGATAAATCTGGGCCTGACTCCAGCAATTAAGGCAAAAGTTTTGTCATTTCAAACAGTATTTCTTTATTTGCATAATAAGCCACAATAACTCCACTTGCCACACGTTTCGCGGGCGATCCCGCTTCCTCAGGCAATATTGTGGAACATCTGTTTGTCCAGCACAATAAACCTGGTGCCTCCGTCTATTTATTCAGTGAATAAACCTACCCAATTGAAGATCTTCAGTGCTGGTCACGACTTATCTTTACCAATTATGGCTTTGACCTGGTTGCTGTTGGTGGACATTATGGGGTTAATGTCAAACAACGTTAAACAAGTGGGCCACTTCTCCCATTATAGTCCTGGCGCCATTGTATCTCTTGCACTTTTACAAACGGCATGCCCTGTGCCATCTCCCGTCCCGTGAGCTTACTTGCAAAAGGCACAGAATGGATCACAGGTGGGACTTGGGCCGGGGCATGTGCCGTGTCACAGGTCATGTTATTATAGTACGAGGCTTCGGGCCCCTGCTGAAACGTGGAGCGATGAATGAACAGAGGGATTTCCAGCACAGACATGATGTCAGGGCCAGGCATGGCCTTTCCATTGAGTGGAGGAGCTCATGCAGAAACACTAAGTTTGGAGCAATTATGTAAAGCGCCACCCTGCATAATTGAACCTCGGCCCTTCAACAAAGTTATCTTCGGTCAATCTGCTTATCCCAAAAGAGAGGACGACTTCCTGTCCTTGGTGCATGTGCTGAGCACACACAAGCTAAGCCCTTTGTGGAAGAGATCTGGCAGTAAGCTGCTGCCTGCAGACCATACCAGGCCAGTCCTGCTCTCTTCATCCTGTTTCACAGAAAGAGTGAATATTCCTTTAAAAGTACAATATCTAAACAATGTACAGTTTATCTAGTGCACCGTTAGATGTAGTATCTGGATTCACTACCTGATGGAAGACTGATTAAAGTGAACCTCCAGACTAAAAATCGACTCAGAAGCACTGAAAAGGCTTGGTGTTTCTTTAACTGTTTCACAGCATCAGAACTTTTTTTTCTCTTATACAAGCCTCATTTTTAGCTGAACAGAAAAAAACTGCCCGGGCATTTTTCCCCTAATGCTGTGCAAAGCATGATGGGATTTCTGATGTTGTTGTTCTCGTTCTGCTGTTTTGGCGCAATTTTTTTTTTTTTACATTTTGAATTTAACATTTGAAGCCTAGTGTGTGCAGCTGGGAGGGGTGATCAGGACACAGGACAGTTGGAACTGTGTCTCCTGCTCCCAGTCACCTCCTTTTAACCAAAAAGATGGCTGCCCCCATGACAAAGATGGCAGCCCCCATGAATCACAAACATTTGCCTGTTCTTTTAAAACGGGGTGGGCAAGAGATTATATTACCTATCTATTCTAATTAACATGACTAATGTAACTTAATGACAGTATGTTTGTTTAGGCTGAAGTTCCCCTTTAAGGCGCTCCTATGGACAGATTAAACAAGGTGGCCATACATTTATCAACTTAATGGCAGATCAGCCATTTGATTCAATAATTATTATTAAATCGAATGAAAATCGGTGCCGGCAAGAGCATGCTCAATTGACGATGTGTCCAATTTTCGGGCCAAAATTGGTTGCATGTATCGATCAAATGTGCTGCAAGATGTCGGGCCTCATGGTCGATCAGGTGGGCGGCGGTAACGGCGAGCGATATCGGGATGAGCGACAAGCATAACGAAACCCCCAACGCTGTCCCCCTAATGTCATATGTGCCCACCCCCCGGTGCCTGGTGTGCTACACTTTACCTGTCCGTGTCCGCCGCTGACTCCGGGCCCCGCCCACAATCCCCATACACACGCCCCACGTGGTTTCCAGAATAATGTGGGCATGTGTGTGACATCACACATGCACCCACCTATATGCCAGCAACCACGTGGGGCGTGTGTATGCAGATTGCGAATGGAGCTAGTGGCGAACACAGACAGGTAAAGTATAGCGTACTTGGCATGGGTGGGCACATATGACATTAGGGCTAAAGCGTCGGGCCGGCGGGGAAGCAGATGCGGCATCACAAGGCCAATTCCTGATCGATATCACCATGAAATCGATCAGGAATCGGCCTGCAGTGTATGGGCAGATGACAGATCTCTCTCCAATCAGATTCGATTAGACAGAGATTTGTCTCTTGATTGAATCTGCCCATCATTGCTAGATGTATGGCTGCCTTAAGAACTCCAATAAATCAACCTCAGAGCTATCAACCAGGGTCGGGCCAAGGCAGAGGCAAGAGAGGCTCCAGCCTCAGGGCGCAGTGTAGGAGGGGGCACACAACTCACTCAGCTATCATTCCCTTATTGTGCTTGAAGCAGAGGGAAATAACAAAAGGGGATACATGGCAGTGACTGCAAGCCAGATAACAGGAGATTAAAGCGTTGGGGGCTCTAGGGCGCCTCTTAGTCTAATAGCAATCAGTGTGTGACGGCTGGGGTGGGAGGGATGGAGGAGGGGCCTCTTAGTCTAATAGCAATCAGTGTGTGACGGCTGGGGTGGGAGGGATGGAGGGGCGCACTTTGGTGTCTCAGCCTTGGGTGCAGGAGTACCTTGTCCCGGCTCTTCTACCAACAATGGGTGTACTTCAATCTTGGTAATCAGTGCTCAGATCAGCACACTCCTGCAGCCAAGTGCTCAACAGTACAAGGTGACCATCAGCACTTGAAGAAAAGAGCCTTGTCTGCACTTTGTTTTTAATGCAGGTTTTATTCAATAAAATGCAATAATCAATTCAAGACAGCAGATACTCATATCATGGGTCCAGCACAACAGAGATCCAACAATTGAAACATGCAAAGAACATACAAATACTGTAAATTGCTGGTGC
The DNA here is from genome assembly GCF_040937935.1 of Hyperolius riggenbachi. Taxonomy (NCBI): domain Eukaryota; kingdom Metazoa; phylum Chordata; class Amphibia; order Anura; family Hyperoliidae; genus Hyperolius; species Hyperolius riggenbachi. The sequence goes on along the minus strand of NC_090647.1, from coordinate 539,617,012 downwards.
AAAGATTGTCAGCTGTAATAATGCCCACTCTCCAGTTCCTGAACAGTTTCTGCCCTACACCATTCTCAGGGGTATCTCTACCTGGTGTCAGGGCCGGGCCGAGGCATAGGCTGGAGAGGCTCCAGCCTCAGGGCGCAGTGTAGGAGGGGATGCACAATTCATTCAGCTGTCATTCCTAATTGTGTATGAAGCAGAAAGAAATAAGAAAAGGGGATACATAGCAGTGACTGCAAGCCAGATAACTAGATATTAACCTCCCCGGCGTTCTATTGAGATCGCCAGGGAGGCTGCGGGAGGGTTTTTTTTTAATAAAAAAAAAACTATTTCATGCAGCCAACTGAAAGTTGGCTGCATGAAAGCCCACTAGAGGGCGCTCCGGAGGCGTTCTTCCGATCGCCTCCGGCGCCCAGAATAAACAAGGAAGGCCGCAATGAGCGGCCTTCCTAGTTTTGCTTAGATCGTCGCCATAGCGACGAGCGGAGTGACGTCATGGACGTCAGCCGACGTCCTGACGTCAGCCGCCTCCGATCCAGCCCTTAGCGCTGGCCGGAACTTTTTGTTCCGGCTACGCTGGGCTCAGGCGGCTGGGGGGACCCTCTTTCGCCGCTGCTCGCGGCGTATCGCCGCAGAGCGGCGGCGATCAGGCAGCACACGCGGCTGGCAAAGTGCCGGCTGCGTGTGCTGCACTTTATTTGAAGAAAATCGGCCCAGCAGGGCCTGAGCGGCAGCCTCCGGCGGTGATGGACGAGTTGAGCTCGTCCATACCGCTCAGGAGGTTAAGGTGTTGGAGAGGTTGTGGGCCCTGTGGCCCTCTTAGTCTAATAGCAATCAGTGTGTGACGGCTGGGGTGGGAAGGATGGAGGGGCGCACTTTGGCAGCCTTGGGTGCTGGAGGACCTTGTTCCAGCTCTGCCTGGTGTGGTGTGTGTTCTTTCTGCAGACTCAGCAGGAAGCATGGAGGACCAGGAGTAGATGAGGCAGCCGCAAGAAGAGGAGAAGAGAAAGCGGTTTACTGTAACTGAAGACCACCGGAGAGGGGGATAGAGGAGCGCGGCAGCAGGAAGCATAGAGGACCCGGAGAAGCTGAGCTGCAGAATGCCTGCAGATATTCTGATGCCACTTGTGCCTGTTCCCCGACACTGCACCAGCCCTGGTCTGAGGGGGGATTTTGGGCAGCTGTAATCCCCCCCCCCCCCCGTGTTTGAGGTGCACCCACTTTTACCCCCAAATTTTGGGGAAGAGAAAGTGCGTCTTATAGTCCAAAAAATATTGTACCTTTTCACTTACTTTTTGGTACTTTTTTTCCATTACAAAGTACTGAAAAGTTATTTTAAAAATAAGTTGAAAAATTATCTCCTAGGAGACAACCTAGGAGAAAAAGTGAATTGCATAAGGGGGATAGTGTGTTTTAATCTGGTGGGTCAAATAGGCTTTTTTTCTGGCTCAAATCAGGGCCATGAATAAGTGCATCTGCACTGAGCATGCACCAGTAGAGGGAAGCACTTGTACATGGAGGAAAAAAACTGTGCACAAGTGCTTCCTTCTACTTGGCATGCAAGGACCTTACTCGCACATGCCCAGTGTGGATGCACTCAATCACAGCCAGAAGGTAAAGACTGACCCAGCGATGGATCAGTGGGCTAGCAAAGGACCTGGGATGTCTCCAGACTATCCAGAGGCTTCCAGCTAATAATATTTTTTAACACATCAGGATTGCAATAACCAAGACGGGCACTTATTGCCTTTACGAGTCAATCCCCAGTAGCAATAGCCGCTCGGAGACTGAAGGCGGGGCGGAGCTCCGCCCCCCAAGCAGGAGATGCGCGCGCAGCCTGCCAAAAAGAGCCCCAGGACTTTACGCCAATCTGCGTTGGGCGGTCCTGGGGCTCCCGCCGCGGCCACGCCACCACGCCACCAAAATTGGTACTTACCTGGGGCTTTCTGCAGCCCACCGTAGGTCGGGAGGTCCCACGGCGTCCATATGGGTCTTCTCCCTGGGCCTGTCCAGAAATGGCTGCCCGGCGGCTCCTGGTGACACTGGGTCGGGCTCCTCTTCCTTAAACGTCACGGCTGTCGTCACCACGCCGGCCGCCTCGCGTCATATCGGCAGCCGGCGTGACAGTACTGTGCATGCGCGGTTTAATCGCATATGCGCAGTACTGTCACGCCGGCCAGCGTGATGACATGAGGCGGCCGGCGTGGTGACGACAGCTGTTGGGTTGCCAGGCAACTGGTTTTGTTTTAAAAGAAATACATTTGGCAGCCTACATTTCCCCCACTACAGTTGTCCTTTAACATATTTTGGTTCCTGGACGTAGAAACTACGTCTAGGCACCATGTGCGCTCCCGCGGCCGATCGCGTGCGTGTACGCGCACTCCCGGCCACGGATCGTTAGCCTAGGAATCAGTGAATCGGGCCATGGTGCCCGATCGCTGATTCCTCTCCCCCGCAGAAAAAGCGACAGCTTCTCTTGGAAGCTTCGCTTTTTCTGGCTGTTGCGTCCCCCATGCGTCTCTCTAAGCGTATGTTACGCTTAGAGTGACATCATGTAAACAAACTCATAGCTGCCATCTTGTGGCCAAAAAGTAAAACTACAACTAAAAGTAAAAAAAATTAAACTCAACACACATTTACATTCTAAAACTACTGTTTACATCCCACCCTCCCAAAAATACCCAAATAAAATGTTTAATATTAAAAAAACAAAAAAAACATTACAATTAAAAAAACAAAACATGTAAATATTTACCTAAGGGTCTAAACTTTTTAAATATCAATGTAAAGATGAAATATTTCTATATTTTTTTTTATTTTAAACTTGTAAATAGTGATTGATGCAAAACGGAAAAAATGCACCTTTATTTCCAAATAAAACATTGTCGCCATACATTGGGATAGGGACATAATTTTAACGGTGTAATAACCGGGACATAAGGGCAAATACAATACGTGAGTTTTAATTATGGAGGCACGTATTATTTTAAAACTGTAATGGCTGAAAACTGAGAAGTAATGAATTTTTTTCAGTTTTTTACTTATTCTTCCTGTTAAAATGCATTTACAGTAAAGTTTCTCTTAGCAAAATGTACCCCCCAAAGAAAACCTAATTGGTGGCGGAAAAAACAAGATTTAGATCAGTTCATTGTGATAAGTAGTGATAAAGTTATAGGCTAATGAATGGGAGGGAAACATTGCTCAAGTAAAAACGACGGAACACGAATGGGTTAAGCATGGTCGCTGTGTCCAAGCCGATGTTCTTATCTGCCTCTGGATTTTTTTTTTATTTGTACACTGCCAGCTTCTCCTGCCTTATGGGGGTGATGATCACTCTGACCGAGCCACTGCTCCCTCCACCACTGTCATTTTATGGGATATGAACACTGCCTGCTTCTCCTGACTTATGGGGGTGATGGTCACTCTGACCGAGCCGCTGCTCCCCCCACCACTGTCATTTTATGGGATATGTACGACTGCCTGCTTCTCCTGACTTATGGGGGTGATGATCACTCTGACAGAGCCACTGCTCCCCTTGCACTGTAATAATACTGACACATGCACTTGATAAAATATTTTTTTTTATTCAAATCACTATGTATATTGACGTGTTGAAGAAAAAAATATACTTTTTTCCTATCTTAACTTTAAAATTGATTTTCTCCAAAACTATAAGGTCTTTTTGAAATATTCTTTTCCCCCCTTATCCCCACGGTTCTCCTTAACATACTCTGCCAATTAGATGATTCTAGCTTGTAAGGGGGCTTTGCAAATTACAGTGAAAATCGCGGACATTCGGCGAAAATGAACACTAAAATATTCGGGTGAAAGAAGAAGGCTGCTGGGTAAGTTTAACCCCCTCCTTCCCCCCCTGCACACACCCGCTCAGGTGCAGTAATTAGAGGATGAAATCTGAATGAAACTCATTAGGATTTCATCCGAATTTTATCCGGAGCGCTTCGCTGGTAGCTAACACTTAGACTGAACAGTAGATGGCAGCAAACTCGAGAAGAAAATTGCCCAGTGATGAGCTCCTGTATTCTGTTTCCGAATTCACTTTCTATAGAATGCTTTTCTTCTGGCCGACTGTCAAAGCCCTTGAGAGCTTCAGCCACAAGACAGAGCGCGCTCAGTAGGCAGTAAGGGCCCTTTTCCACTGCACAGCTGAATCACAAAATCGCAAATCGCTAGTGATTTTTAAATCGCTAGGGTTGCTACTTTCTCTTACAAATCATGAGATGTATTCTCCACTATATTGTTCGATTTGCAAATTGCAAATCACAATCGCTTTCTGGAGCAATTTAGCAGTGTTAGGGAGTCTTGCCCAAGGTCTTCTTACTGAATAGGTGCACTGCTGGCTTACTGAATAGGACGAGCCAACATTTAGGAACTTAGTTCTCCTGTCAGAGGCAGAATTAGTACACTAGCCAGCCACTCAGAAGTTGTCTACCTTTGCAAATTGTACTATACTGTTTTCCTTATTGTATTTTTTGTCATGATATGTTACAGTACAGACAGTCCCCTACTTACAAACGACTCGAGTTACAGCGTTTCATACAAAGTTATCTCCATGTAAAAATATATACTTTGCAATTAATTAAATGAAAAACGAATTCAATAAATAATGATTTGCATCGTATTGACCACCAGCTCTATTGCTAACATTTATAGGCTGAATAAGAGTTGATTTTTTTTGGGGTGCCCTCACCTTCAACTGGCACCCAAGACAATTGCCTAGATTGCTGACTGTGGGTTTCTCATATTTTAAATATTCCATTTTAACTATTGATGGGAGAATGTTTTCATTCTCATTATAAGATTTTTCACAAAATCCTCGCAATGTAAATATTAGTTTTTGCTGTTAATTTTTATCTTTTACAGGACAGCTGAAGTGAGAGGTATATGGAGGCTGCCATATTTATTTCCTTTTAAGCAATACCAGTTGCCCAGCATCCTGTTGATCCTCTGCCTCTAATACTTTTAGCCATAGACCTTGAACAAGCATGCAGCAGATCAGCCAAATAGACCAGCAGGGCTGCCAGGTAACTGGTATTGTTTAAAAGGAAATAAATCTGGCAGCCTCCATATTCTTTTCACTTCAGGTGTGCTTTCAAGGACAACTGAAGCCAGAGTTACATAGAGGCTGCCATATTTATTTTCTTTTAAGCAATACCAGTTGCCTGGCAGCCCGGCTGATCTATTTGGCTGCAGTAGTGTCTGAATAACACCAGAAACAAGCATGCAGCTAATCTTGTCAGTTCTGACAATAATGTCAGAAACACCTGAGATGCTGCATGCTTGTTCAGGGGCTATGGCTAAAAGTATTAGAGGCAGAGGATAAGCAGGACAGCCAGGCAACTGATATTGCTAAAAAGCAAATAAATATGGCAGTCTCCATATCCCTCTCACTTCAGTTGTAACCCTCCTGGCGGTTTGCAAAAAAATCGCCAGGGGGCAGCAAATCTTTTTTTTTAAATTTTTTTTTTTTTTTTTCATGTAGCGAGACAAAGTCTCGCTACATGATAGCCGCTGCTCAGCGGCATCCCCCCAGCCCCTCCGATCGCCGCCGGCGATCGGAGATCCTGTTCAAAGAACGGGATCTCCCGGAGGGCTTCCCCCGTCGCCATGGCGACGGGGCGGGATGACGTCACCGACGTCATCGACGTCGTGACGTCAAAGGGGATTCCGATCCACCCCATAGAGCTGCCTGGCACTGATTGGCCAGGCAGCGCACGGGGTCTGGGGGGGGGGGGGGGCGGCTGCGCCGCGACGGATAGCGGCGGATCGGCGGGTAGCAGCGGCGATCGGGCACTGCACGCAGCTAGCAAAGTGCTAGCTGCGTGCAGCAAAAAAAAAATTATGCAAATCGGCCCAGCGGGGCCTGAGCGGTGCCTTCCGGCGGCTTACCCCGAGCTCAGCTCGGGCTTACCGCCAGGAAGGTTAAGAATATTTGTAGGCTCATCCATTGTGTAGAGCTAGCTGCCTGAAGCTGCAGTGTCTTTGTTGAAACACTAGAGGGCACCCTCTGCACAAAATAGAAATTCAAAATTTTGCAGGTGGTCCTGAGTTGCTAAGATGACTGCAAGCTGGAGATGATAGGAGACAGTGGCGTAGCAAGAAATTATGGGACCCCATAGCAACATTTTCACGGGGCCCTCAGAACTAGGCACACTTGAGCAATGCTACCTGCCCCTACCCTATGAATAGGAGTTGATTTGGCAGTTTACATTCCCATGCAACATACACTCTGTATAGTCCTTGGGCTAAGAGACAAAGAAAAGTTAATAGTGAACACATCACATATAACCTGGGCCCCCTCTGCTTTAGGGCCCCATAGCAGTTGCTATGGCTGCTATGGCTATTGCTACGCCACTGATAGGAGAATCTGAAGCCAAACATAATCTTGTCGATTAGTAGTAGAATCCTTAACTGATCAATATCTATTTTCTGATATACTGTAGATCATTTACCTGCTTTGTCACTCTATACCCTGTAGATATTAGGTAGTATTTCAGCCGAGGTCTTATCTAATATCGATATCGCCAGCATCATTAGCTGTTCAGGTCTATACCATACAAAGATATGAAGCCATCTCTCACGTATTGCTCCCACCCACAGTCCCCGCCTCCCTGCGCTTTCACCTGTTTGATGCAATAATGAGAGAATGTGTCGTATCAATGATTGATCAATATTTAACCAACTTACTATCTTCTACCAACCCTTAATTCAGGAAAAGGTCCTGCTGGCAATAACTTTATGACAAACGGTAGATTGACGCTGATGTCAGTTTTCGTGAGCTCTCAGGTTCCTTTATCAGGCATGATGCTAGATGAAGACACCTGAGCAGTCTTGAAAGCTATCAATAAACTTCGATGTGCAGTGAAGGTGCCTACACACAGTACTACAAAGAGAATCAGTATTTGGTAAATTCCATGGTGTATCACCACAAATGGTTTTAAAACATGGGATTAAACATCTCATAGAGTGTAACCAGTGCAACAAATACAAACAAATGAAGTTGTCTGCCTAAGCAAAATGTACTGTACCGTTTTCCTTATTGTATTTTTTTCCTTATTGTATTTTTTTTTATTTATAAACCAAGGGTCTTATCTATTTGCCTCCCTGGCGGTATGGACGAGCTGAGCTTGTCCAGCAAAAACTTGCAAAAAGCGGTAATGACGAGCTGAGCTCGTCCATGCCGCCAGGGAGATTTCCTGTTTCTCTGCACCACCCGCAGCACTTTTTACTGATCAGAGGGATTCCCCAGGATGGCTGGATGCCTGTCTGCACGCTGTGGGTAGCGATCTGTGCTACCCCAGCGTGCAGAACAAGCATCCAGCCACTCTAGGGAATCCCTGGGCAGCGGATTGGCGGGCAGAGAATGTGCGTGCGTGCGGCGGCTGCGCAGGCGGGGGGATCCCCCTTCTGTGCGGCGTGTGGGTGGCCTATCCCCCTCCTGCCCTTCCCTCCCAATCTCCCCCTCCCAATATCCCCCCCCCTCCTCTCAGCCAGTTGAGTAAATAGATCTACTCACCCGAGGGCTCTCTCCAGCGACGGCTGTGGCACACACCCTCCTCCATCTCCGAAGTCCCGGTCTCTGAACATTTACATTACGAGGCTAGGTGACGTCACCAAATCTTGTAACGGAACTGTACAGAGAACAAGACTTGGTGATGAAAGCGGAAGTGCTGTTGCAGCCATCGCTGGAGAGCCCTCGGGTGAGGAGATCTATTTACTCAACGGGCTGAGACAGGGAGGAGGGGGGGGGGGGGGAGAGGATCGGGAGGGGGGACATCTGGCTACCTATAAATCTGGCTAAACACCCCTTTAGTGAATTTGAACCCCAGTCACTTAATGACCGACTGTAGCATGTTTGAGGCCTCTGCCATTAACAGTGCAAGAATGGAAACATTGCCATTAACAGGCAAGAATGGGGTCTGTTCTGGGTCCAGTGCTCTTCAATTTATTTATTAATGACCTAGTAGATGCAGTAGTGAGCAATGTTGCTATTTTTGCAGATGATACAAAATTGTGCAGAATCATCAACTCTCAGGAAGATAGTGTCATATTGCAACAGGATCTGGATAGGATGGCTATATGGGCACATACATGGCAGATGAAATTCAATGTTGACAAATGTAAAGTCATGCATTTTGGACGTACTAATGGTCTAGCACCATACAAAATAAATGGGATACAGTTGGGGACATCAAGCTTGGAGAAGGACTTAGGAGTACTCATTGACAACAAGTTAAATAATCGTACTCAATGCCAAGCCGCTGTAGCTAAAAACAACATTTTGGGATGCATTAAAAGGGAAATAAAAACTCGAGATGCTAGCATAATATTGCCCCTGTTTAACTCTCTAGTAAGGCCACATCTGGAATATGGAATTCAGTTCTGGGCACCACATTACAAAAAAGATATTGCAGTTTTAGAGCAGGTGCAGAGACGAGCAACAAAATTGATACATGGGATGGAAGGTCTCACTTATCAAGAAAGGTTAGATAAACTGGGTTTATTTAGTCTAGAGAAAAGACGCCTTAGAGGGGATCTAATTAACATGTATAAATACATCAGAGGGCAATATAATAGCTTGGAGGATGAGCTTTTTGTCCCTAGGCCTTCTCTAAGGACTAGAGGACATGATCTGCGCATGGAGGAAAAACGTTTTAGCCATTTATTTAGGAAAGGGTTCTTTACAGTAAGAGTGATTAAGATGTGGAATGCATTGCCACAGGAAGTCGTTATGGCAAACTCTATACCTGCATTTAAAGGGGGCTTAGATGCTTTCCTTGCGTTGAAAGACATCCATGGCTACAATTACTAGGTAATGCCTAATGATGTTGATCCAGGGATTTTATCTGATTGCCATCTGGAGTCGGGAAGGAATTTTTCCCTTTAGGGGCTAATTGGACCATGCCTTGTAAGGGTTTTTTCGCCTTCCGCTGGATCAACAGGGATATGTGAGGGAGCAGGCTGGTGTTGTACTTTATACTGGTTGAATTCGATGGACGTATGTCTTTTTTTCAACAATAATAACTATGTAACTATGTAACTATGTAACTATGTAACTATTCCCTTTGAAAATCAATAGGTGAATTTTGATTGGCTTTTGTAGGCTCCACCCACTTTTCTGAATATTAATCCCAGTCACTCAGTGACCAACTGTGTCAAGTTTGAGAACCTTGCCATTAAGAATGACTGAAGTTTATATTCTCCCATGTAAAAAGTTAGTTTTTTTTGGCTCCACCCACTATTTCTAACCTTGCCATACAGTCACTCAATGACCAAGTTTATGGGGTGCATATTATTTTCGCGCCGCTCATTTCGGCGCGGGGAGAGCCGAATAATGGCTCTCTTCGCTGCCGCTAAACTCCAAAGCGGCGTTAAATACTATTCTTTCTCCAAGTTGTCGCAACTCGGAGGGAGATTTAATTCGGGGTCTGGCAGCTGCCGGAGCCCTGAATTACCGCTACGCGGGGCGCGCATCATAGCATTGCTGCTATGACGGCGCCCAGTTTCAGTGCTCGGCTCTCAGAGTCGTGCGCCGAAATAAACTGATCCGAAGTTTATGAGCTTTGGGGTCCTTGGCATCAATAAGTTGCATTTTCCCATTGAAATTAAACAAATCTGATTGGCTGCTTGTGGCCCGTCCCCTTATCAGAATTTAAACCCCAGTCTCCCAGTGACTGACTGTAGCAGATTTGAGACTTTTGCCATTAAGAGTGTAAGAAGGGCAGCAATGTAAATATTCCCCTTGAAAATCAATAGGGGAATTTTGATAGGCTGATGTAGGTTACACCCACTTTCCTGAATATTAATCCCAGTCATCCAGTGATCAACTGTGTTAAGTTTGAGAACCCTGCCAAAAACAGAATGGCTGAAATCAATCTAACAAATCTGATTGGCTGTTTGTGGCTCCTCCCCCCTTTAGTGAATTTGGACCCCAGTCACCCAGTGTCTGACTGTATTGTGTTTGAGGCCCCTGCCATTAACAGTGTAAGAATGATAGTAATGTAAATATTCCCTTTGAAAATCAATAGGTGAATTTTGATTGGCTGTTGTAGGCTCCACCCACATTTCTGAATATTAATCCCAGTCACCCAGTGGCCAATTGTGTGAAGTTTGGCAACCCTGCATTAACAGTGTAAGAAAAAAGTTTTTTTTTGGCTCTGCCCACTATTTCTAAGCTTGCCATAAAGTCACTCACTGACTAGGTTTTTGAGCTTTGGGGTCCTTGGCATCCATAAGTTGCATTCTCCCATTGAAATTAAACAAATCTGATTGGCTCTTTGTGGCTCTGCCCCTCTCCAGCATTTGAACCCCAGTCACCCAGTGACCAACTGTACCAGGTTTGAGGCATCTGCTATTAACAGTGTAAGAATGGCAGCAATTTAAATATTCCCCTTGAAAATCAACAGGTCAATTTTGATTGGCTGTTGTAGGCTCCACCCATTTTCCTGAATATCAATCTCAGTCACCCAGTGACCAATTGTGCAAAGTTTGAGAACCCTGCCATTAACAGTGTATGAATGGCTGCAGTTTATATTTTCCCAGTGAAATTCGGCTTTGGCTCCGCCCACTTTTTGTAACCTGGACACACAGTCACTCAATGACCAAGTTTGTGAGCTTTGAGGTTCCCGGCATCAAAAATGTGTGAATGGAAGCAGTTTATCCACCAAAGAAATCTGATTGGCTGTTTTTCTCCCCACCTCTTTAGTGAATGTGGACCCCAGTCACCCAATGACCGACTGTAGCAAGTTTGAAACCTGCCATCAACAGTGTAAGAATGGCAGCAGTTTAAATGTTCCCCTTGAAAATCAATAGGTGGATTTTGATTGGCTGTTGTAGGCTCCACCCACTTTCCTGAATCTTCATCTCATTCACCCAGTGACCAAGTGTGCCAAGTCTGAAAACTCTGCGATCAGCAGTCTAAGAATGGCTGCAGTTTACAGTTTCCCATTTAAAATGAATGGCTGAAATTCGATTGGCTGTTTTATGCTCCGCCCACTTTTCCTGGATTTGTGACCTTAGTCACCAAGTGACCAACTGTGCCAGGTGTGGGGACTCTGGCTTGATCACTGTGAGAATGGCAGCCTTTTTCATTTTTTCCATTGACATGAATGGGTGAAATCTGATTTGCTGTTTGTAGCTCCGCCCAGGTGTGTAGGGGGGACACGAGACCCCCAGAACATATCATTCCAGGTAGTAAGGGATCTGTATACCAAGTTTCGTTCAAATCGGTCAAGCCATTTTTGAGTGATCGCGGCCCACACACACGCACGATTTTATATATATAGATTGATTTATATATAGATTTATATAGCACTGACATCTTCTGCAGCACTGTATAGAGTACAGAGTGTCATAATAATTAGCTCCGTCCACAGCCCGATGACTCCTTTTCCCCCAAAATCTCCCAAAATTTGCAGCGACATGCATGGCGCACCAACATTGGGGGGGGGGGGGGGTATGTAAATAATCAAACCACCGAGTGTCAAATTCCTTGGGTACGCCATTGGTCCACTTTAAAAAGCAGCAAATAAAATGGCAAACGGCTCAACTAATCTGTAGTGTGTAGCAGGAAATCCACCTGCCACAGTACCCGGTTGTGTTGCAGCCTCGGCCTGTCTCTGACCCCATTACTTGTCCATCCAGCTGCCATTTTGTTTCTGCTGTGTTGTCTACCTGCCCGTGGCTTGCAGGTTATCACACAGAACATTCTGTTTTAGGGTGACATTAATAATAATTCTGGCACTCCCCGATAACTGGCTGTTCTGCACAGCGACAGATCTATTCATTCTCTGTGGGAACGGAGACCTCCACGATTTCCCCTTCCCCGTCAGACTGCTGTGAGGAGCATTTAACCCCGCAGACCATTCCTGTTTTCTTCTGGCTCAGCAATTCATCTTCCTGTCTGAGATATCATTGTTCTCGGCTGGGCAAAGAGCAGAAGATGCCAACAGAGCAAGGAAACGCAAAGTATCGTGCGAGAAAATAAGGCTGGTCATTGAAGCTTTGGATTGTTTTTCTTCCTCTGCAGTTCAGACCTATTCCTTCCCTGATAAGGCTGAGGACTGGCTATTCAGTGAATTCCTCCGCCGCCCTAGGAATGATTTAACGTGACTTGTCCATCCGAGCCATCGCTCTTCGGTGACATGACTTCTGTTTTGCTAGAATGGAACATTTCAGGTTGGGCTTCAGTTCTATTAATGGAACTCTGCTAAGTGCTATTTGCATCTAAACGGTGAAGTAGATTCCCCTAGCGCGGCTGATCTAATGACTGCTCACTTCTTAAAGTGTAACTATCGGGCATAAAATCAAAAATCAATTCTTTATTTTTATCTGGTAAACAAGTAATAAGGATGCTAACCAGGCAATCCAAAAGTTAAAATCACTATTACTTTTCTCGTTTATAAATGATCATTCTCCAGTTTACCTGACTCTTACTGTATTTGGTACACACAGAATTTGGTACACACAAAGGAAGTTGCAAGGCATGCTGGGTTGTCTCTTTTTTGCTTCTCTACTTCCCTTCAGACTTAACTAATGCAACCTGATTAGCTGAAGCCTCTTTCCCTCCTGTTTTCCCCTCACCACACCTCTTTTCCTCTCTGATTGGCCAATATTTCTCCTGCTGAGACAATGCCCTTTCTATAGTGAAGGGCAGGCAAATCAGGCAGAGGAGAGTAAGGGAGGAAATGACATCAGGATTGGCTTTAAAATATCCACAGTTAATATGGGAAATGCTAAGAAGGATTTTCTCTTTTTTACTGTAGAAAAATCACTAAAATCAAAATGTGGACAGTGCAATGCATATGTTAAGTAGAGCAAGTATTTATCTACTTATAAATGTGTTTTTTTCCTGAGATAGTATAGCTGACAGCTTCTCTTTAAAGTGGGATTGTCAGCCATAAAATCAAATTCCATTTACCCAATGCTTTGTGTTTATAATGCAGACAGGAACCTGACCCTGCATTGCAAGCATTCAAATCTAATCAGAAATGCTTCTGCTGTAATTAATCTTATCTCAGTCAGCTTGACTCTATTTGGTACATTGCCGACTAGAATGCATCCCACATTCCTGGTCCACACTGATTGGGTGAGGGAAGTTCAGTGAGCTGCTGAAATATGATCTATGCTGTGCTCTCTTGTGTTTACAGAGCAAGCTAGCTGTGACAGTGCAGATTCAAGGAGAAAAAAGTAAGGGAGGAAATGACAACAGAATTGGCTTCAGTCAGAGGGAATTAAGACGGAAAATGCCAGGAAGAGCTTTCTCTTTATTTACTATATAAAATTCACTGGAATTAATATGTGGACAGTACAAGAAATATGTTATGTAAGTAGATCAAATATTGATATGTGTTTTTGTTCCTGGCTGGCCTAGTATGGCTACTCCTGCTGCTTTAAAGTGTACCTGAGCAAAATGAAAGTAAGAAAATAGATTCTTACTATTAGGAAGCCTCTAGATCAGCCTTTCTCAACCTTTCTACTCTGGACTGGAGGAACCCTGAAAATAAGTTTTTGATCTCGAGGAACCCCTGCAAACAATTGTTTGATCTCGAGTAACCCCTGCATTTTTTTTGCAGGAGGCGTGGTCTTAAAAATCTGTGTGACGGTTTATTTCATTACCCCCTATTGCACTGCCACTCATTATACTGTCTCCTGACCCCCCAATTTAGTTCTTCATGTTACAGTACCATCTATTATAGTGCGCTCTATTATACTTCCCCCACGATGGGAAAAATGCCAAGGAACCCCTGCAGAGTACTCGAGGAACCCTGGGGTTCCAGGGAACCCTGGTTGAGAAAGCCTGCTCTAGATGGTTCTGAGGTTTCCCAGATTCTCCTGCATCATTCCACTGCTGGGACCCTCTAAACATATTCAACAAGAACTCCCGCCACATATGGTCTTCCCATGTCCTGTTGCAAAGGTCCTGTTGATCTCGGCATCAGTGATTGGTCTAAATGAGCACAGGTCTTCACTAGCGCACCCTGCAAGGAATCATAGCCCCTCACCCCTAGTGGTTGATGGACTTCTTTGCTGCCTGTTGCCCACCAGTCATGACCCCCAGGGCTGCCCCACCAGTGAGGAGAAGAACAGGAGGGGCAAACCATGCGATGAGGGAAGGACAAACTAATGATCAACATGGCTGATGAAGACACTGGCATGACAGGACTAAAGGAACAGTACTGAAGTGACAGGACGGACAAGGGTGATTGGTAATTAAACTGAGCGGACCAACTGAACTGGACCGGACTGACAGGGATAAACTGACAGGACTGAACTGACAGGGTTGAACATGAAAGTGTGGCGAGGAAACATGCCTCTGATGGAACAGCACTGAGCAGCAATCCCACCGCCACCCCAGCCACGACTACAAGGAGAGAAGAGAGGCACCCCTGCGCTCCTTAGAGTGTACGCACCACCAAACGAAGAGGATGTCCATGCCATCCCGTGACCCTTCCTGGGACGGCCTTCTGTGAGGCCAACGCTAAACCCCTGGACCAGTGAGTATAACACCAGTAGAACACAGAGCTGACTTGGGCTATACTTTATAAGGCAGTCACTATGCACGTTTGAAATATTGCACCTATTTTTCCTGATGAAGACTAAATCTCATTAAAGAGGAACTTCAGCCTAAACAAACACACGGTTTGGTTACATTAGTTATGTTAATTAAAATAGATAGGTAATATAATCTCTTACCCACCCTGTTTTAAAAGAACAGGCAAATGTTTGATTTCATGAGGGCAGCCATCTTTTTGTTTGAAAGGAGGTGACAGGGAGCATGAGACACAGTTCCAACTGTCCTGTGTGCTGATCACCCCTCCCAGTTGCTAGGCTACGTGAACAACAACATAAGAAATCCCATCATGCTTTGCACAGCATCAGGGAAAAAGAGCCCGGACAGTTTTCTTTGATGGGTGGAGCTTAGCTAAAAATGCAGCTAAAAATTATGCTTTGGTAAGAAAAACAAAGTTCTGATGCTGTGAAACTGTTAAAGAAACACCAAGCCTTTTCAGTTCTGCTGAGTAGATTTTTAGTCCGGAGGCTCACTTTAAAAGGGAACCAGAGAGGATGACACATACATACCTGGGGCTTCCTCCAGCCCCATACGCACGGATCGCTCCCACGCCGCCGTCCTCCGCTGCCTGGATCTGCCGCCACCGGGTCCCGTCATTGCCGCGAGTCGGCGAGTCGGCCGGCGGACGCGGCCAATTCTCCGCATCACAGGGTGCTCTCTCCATACAGATACGCATGTGGCTGCCTACTGCGCAGCCGCATGCGTACGTGTATGGAGGGAGCCCCTGTGATGTGAACAATTGGCCGCGTCCGCCGGAAGTGACGGGCCCGGTCCCGGCGGATCCAGGAAGCTGAGGATGGCGGCGTGGGAGCGATTCAGGCTTATGGGGCTGGAAGAAGCCCCAGGTATGTATGAAATCTTTTCCTTTTTTCACCCCCCGTTCCTCTCTGGTTCCCTTTAATAGTCGAAACATGTTGAATTGTTGGGGGTGATGTTTATTGTTGGGGTGACTATCTATGTATAGAGACTGAGGCCCCTTTACTAATGTTTGGCTGCACATGCAATGCTCCATTATTTTGGAATTGTGCATCCTGAGTGGGTCAGGGATTTTCTCTGTATTTTTTTCAATAGGACTGCGTATATATCATATGTTTATTGATATTTGAATGACCGCCTGTGACTGGCATCCTCATTAAAATATATACGACAACCAGTGGTGCTCAGCAGAGCTCGAATATTCGAGTAGCTCGAATATTCGAGCTCTTTTTCAGCTATTGGAGCTCGGTATTCGAGCTCCGAATAGCTGCAGCTATTCGAATGGGCTATTCGAGTAAACGCGAATAGCCCATTCACTATTCGAGCTATTCGAGCAAACGGCGCTATTCGAGCTCGAATACCGAGCTCGAATAGCGTCATAGCCCAGATTGATGTCCTTAGAGCCAATCAGAGGGCTCCCAGGCCCTCTGACGGCAGCCAATCACAGAGGGGGACCCTGGCCAGCCCCTACCCTATAAATAGCGGCCGCCATGTTCCGTTTCTCCGTCCTTGCCTGAGACTTGCATAGAGAGAGAGTTGCTCCTTTGTGCTTTGGCTTAGCAAGAGCTCTATTGTGGTCATTTACCTAGCATTTTTGCTCACATACACCTCCTATACACACCTATATTGTTGTTAGTTAGATAGACATTGTATTTTAGTTAGTAGCTTTTGTGTTACATAGAGACAGGCCAGCTGCTGCTGCAGGCTTACAGCTTTAGGCCTCAGGGCCTGCCTGTGTGGGCAGCTGTCCTCCTGTCCTCTGTTAGTTTATTTCTCATTAGTATTAGACAGTATTAGACAGTATTAGATAGTATTAGACAGTATTTCTGCTGTCCTTTACTACTTAGTGATTGTATTTTGTATTGTAGTTATATACTGTAACTGTACTAGGACACTCACTGACTGTCACTGTTCATAGGCTAGCTCCTGCGTGTGCTTGCACTCACTGTCTGTGTACACACACTCTATTTCCTTCTGAATAGTTATATACTGTAACTGTACTAGGACACTCACTGTCACTGTTCATAGGCTACTAGCTCCTGCGTGTGTGTGTGCACTCACTGTCTGTGTACTGTACACACACTCTATTTCCTTCTGAATAGTTATATACTGTAACTGTACTAGGACACTCACTGACTGTCACTGTTCATAGGCTAGCTCCTGCGTGTGCTTGCACTCACTGTCTGTGTACACACACTCTATTTCCTTCTGAATAGTTATATACTGTAACTGTACTAGGACACTCACTGTCACTGTTCATAGGCTACTAGCTCCTGCGTGTGTGTGTGCACTCACTGTCTGTGTACTGTACACACACTCTATTTCCTTCTGAATAGTTATATACTGTAACTGTACTAGGACACTCACTGACTGTCACTGTTCATAGGCTAGCTTCTGCGTGTGCTTGCACTCACTGTCTGTGTACACACACTCTATTTCCTTCTGAATAGTTATATACTGTAACTGTACTAGGACACTCACTGTCACTGTTCATAGGCTACTAGCTCCTGCGTGTGTGTGTGCACTCACTGTCTGTGTACTGTACACACACTCTATTTCCTTCTGAATAGTTATATACTGTAACTGTACTAGGACACTCACTGACTGTCACTGTTCATAGGCTAGCTCCTGCGTGTGCTTGCACTCACTGTCTGTGTACACACACTCTATTTCCTTCTGAATAGTTATATACTGTAACTGTACTAGGACACTCACTGACTGTCACTGTTCATAGGCTAGCTCCTGCGTGTGCTTGCACTCACTGTCTGTGTACACACACTCTATTTCCTTCTGAATAGTTATATACTGTAACTGTACTAGGACACTCACTGTCACTGTTCATAGGCTACTAGCTCCTGCGTGTGTGTGTGCACTCACTGTCTGTGTACTGTACACACACTCTATTTCCTTCTGAATAGTTATATACTGTAACTGTACTAGGACACTCACTGACTGTCACTGTTCATAGGCTAGCTCCTGCGTGTGCGTGCACTCACTGTCTGTGTACTGTACACACACTCTATTTCCTTCTGATTACTGATTGATTATTGTAAATTCTACTTCCTGACAGTTACTACTTACTTACTGTAGTAGGGACACTCACTCAGTCACTGTTCATAGGCTAGCTCCTGCACGTGTGTGCGCGTGCGTGCACTCACTGTCTGTAGTGTACACACACTCTATTTCCTTGTGATTACTACTGATTATTGTAACTTCTAGTTGTACTTCCTGACTGTTACTACTTACTTACTGTACTAGGGACACTCACTCACTCTCTGTTCATAGGCCAGCTCCTGCGCGTGTTTGCGCGTGCGTGCACTCACTGTCTGTAGTGTACACACACTCTATTTCCTTGTGATTACTACTGATTATTGTAACTGCTAGTTGTACTTCCTGACTGTTACTACTTACTTACTGTACTAGGGAGTCGGGACACTCACTCAGTCACCTCACCCACCAACCCACTCCATTAAAGTACCCCACTTTTCACCCGCCCTTTTCAAAAACTTTTGTGTTTACGCCCAAAACATCGAAGATGTCTGGAAGTGGCAGCCAGCGCAGTTTGGGCAAGGGGAAGGGCAGCAAGGGAATCAGGAGGAGAGGGAGCAGCATTGTGGCAAGCCGCGGGCGCGGCCGCGCCACCATGCACAGTTCCGCAGCAGCAGCGTCAGTGGCTAACATTCCTCCCATAGCCACTGGCCGTGGACGCCTTGGGCGCCGCCCAGCAGGAGCATCTGCAACTCACGCTGCAGAGACACAGCAGCAGCAGCAGCGTGTAGCACCTGCTCCGATTTTCCTCCAGCCGGGTCGGAAACGTCCCATTGAGGAAAAGGCTGCAGACACTGTGGTGCAACTGATGACGGAGGATGAGCAGCCCGCCATCAGCTCTGCATCCGAGGCCTCCACCCTCACCACCACCACCACCACCCCTGTTCGCAGCAGCCGCCCAGCAGGGCCTGGGGAGGAGGCCAGTTCACCGTCAGTCGCCGACCTGTCACTCAGCACTCTTTTGAGCCCAGGCATGATGCGTCAATTGTCTGCTGTTGTTGGCGATTTGGAGGAGGAGATGCTGATGGGCACTTTGGGGGATGAGGGATTGGACAGCAAGACTGTGGCGACAGTCAAGCAGCCCATCCATGCATCAGGAGAGGAGTTTGGGGGGTCATCATCCCAGCAGGACATGTTTCAGGAGGGGGAGGCTGATGATGACACGGTGACAGACAGAGACTGGGTGCCACCACCTCCAGGGGATGTCGTCCTCAGCAGCTCTGAGGAGGAGGAGGAGGATGCGCTTGTGGGCCTTGCAAGGAGGCGCATCATTGCAAGCATTGGCAGCAGTAGGCAGGTCCCACAGCCTGCTGGTGTCTCAGGCTCAGCAGCAGCAGCAGCAGCATCTGCCAGTACCACCACCAGCCGCACCCAAGCCCCCCCCCCCCCAACCACCACAGGGAGACAGGCAGCAGCGGTTCCATGCCGTAGGGGGTCGTTTTTGTCACCAATCTGGCGTTTTTTCACCATGCCCACAGTGTACAGCAAGTACGCCACTTGCAACCACTGTCAGCGGAAGTTGAGCAGAGGTGCAGACCCCTTAAAGTTCAGCACCAGCTCGCTCATCAACCACCTTGCTGCAAAACATTTCCACCAGCATGAGGAGTTCCAGAGGCTGAAGGCATCTGGTGCTGGCAGTGGCACCACACCCATCACTGCACAGCCTTCAGCAGCAGCAGCAGCAGCAACAGCAGCCACCCGCCCTCCTGCTCCTCCAGCAGCACCAGCAGGAGTGCGGAAACGCACTGCTCCTCCCCCCTCTGCAACTCCTGCCGCCGACACTGAGGCCTGTTCTGGCAGCCAGTCCTCAGTGGCCTCCTCTGCTGTGTCTGCTGATTCCCGTGCCAGCAAAAGGCCACGCCAGAGCCTTTTGAGCGAGTCCTTCCAGGGGGTGGTTAGGGCTCTGCCTCCCAGCAGCCGTCGCGTGCGGCAGCTGAACGGCTTGCTGGCACGGGCCATGTGCTCCCAACTCCTGCCTTACACGCTTGTGCAGGAGGGGAGCGACATGCGTGCGCTGCTTGCTTGCGCAGCCCCAGACTGGCAGCTCCCCAGCAGACACTTCTTCGCCCGCAAGGCCATTCCTGCACTGCACCGCTTTGTGATGGCCAATGTGGAGCGAGGGCTGGAGCACGCGGTTGGTGAAAGGGTCCACGTCACCATGGACTCCTGGAGCAGCCGCTTCGGGACAGGCCGCTACCTGTCTTTCACTGTCCACTGGGTCAGCTTGGTGGAAGGGGGTGAGGATGGGAGAGCAGCAGCGGGCACAGCAGCAGCAACACAGTGGGTGGTGCCCCCCCGCAGGGTCAGGGGAACTGCAGCAGGTTCCTCCGATCCTCTGCCATCCTCCGGCACACCTGGCCAAACCCCCCGCCTCAGCAGCAGCGTGAAGGCCCGCCACTGCCAAGCGCTGCTGAACTTGGTCAGCCTTGGGAAGACCAAGCTGACGGCAACCCATGTGTTGGCCAAACTCCAGGAGCAGGAGAGGATTTGGCTGACCCCCAGAGGCCTCAGAGTCGGAGAGGTGGTGGCTGACAATGGGGCCAATCTGGTTGCCGCAATAGACAGGGGAAACCTGACCCACATCCCCTGTCTTGCCCACGTGCTGAACCTGGTGGTGCAAAAGTTTTTGCGCACCTACCAGGGGATGGGCGAACTGCCGGAAACGGCAAGGAACGTTGTGCATCACTTCCGGCGCTCGGCTGCAGCCTGTGCGAGCCTGGAAGACGTGCAAAAGGAGCTGGAGCTGCCACGCCATCGGCTGATCCTTGACGTTCCGACTCGCTGGAACTCCACCCTGGCGATGTTGGAGCGTCTGGTTGAACAGAAGCACGCTGTCAACCAGTACCTTGCCCTGGCCACTGTTTCCGCCGCTCGGAGAAGGGACAAGACCAGCAACATCCCGTCCATTGTCCCCGATGATGACTGGAGGCACATGCAGCAGGTGTGCTTAGTGCTGGCTCCCTTTCTGCAGGCCACTAACATGGTGAGCAGGGACCATGCTATGGTCTGCGAGTGGGTGCCCCTGGTTTGTCTGCTGAACAGGGCCCTCGATGCTTTGCTGGAACAGGGAGCGGCAGCCTTGGACCAGCAGGAGCGGCAAGCAGCTGCACAGCCCACCTCTGAGGGGGAGGAGGAGGAGGACTTGGTGGAGGTCCCTGACCTTGCTGCTGATGAGGGGGATCAGCACAGCGCAGCTGAGTTGGTGCGGGGGTGGAGAGAGGATGAGGCGGCAGAGGAGGAGGATGAGGAGGACAGCACTGCCGTCGATGTGCCAGCACACGTGGCCCGCCTCTTCCCAATGGCAGCGCACATGCTGGCGTGCCTGCGCAAGGACCCCAGGGTGATCCAGATGAAGCAGAGGGAGGACATCTGGATCAGCATGATGTTGGACCCACGCCTCAAGGGGAAGTTGAGCCAGTTCCTGCCGCCTGCAGGAGGAGACCCAGCGCAACAAATAAGGAGCTTGCAGCAGGCCCTTGTTGAGCGCTTGGAGGAAGCCTTCCCCCAGCCTTCCACCCCCACTGTCCAGCAGCCAGCACAGAGGCAGCAGCAGGTGCCTGCATCCAGCAGCAAGCGCCCCACAGACCTGCTGTCTCTCAGCCACGAGCTCTACAGGACTGTAGAGGCTCCGGCAGCAGTGACTAGAGAGGAGGTGCATAATGCAGCAGCATCCTCCTCCGGTCACAGCCAGCGCCTGACCCGCATGGTGGCTGACTACATGGGGTCCTACAGCGGGCTTGACAGCGATGCCCCTGTTGATCCCATGGAGTATTGGGTCAAGCGCCTGGAGATCTGGAGCGAGCTGGCGCAGTACGCCCTGGAAGTGCTGTCCTGCCCCCCTTCCAGCGTGCTGTCCGACTGCTGCTTCAGTGCAGCTGGTGGCGTGGTCACCGAGAAACGCTCACGTCTGTCTCACAAGTCTGTGGACAGACTGACGTTTCTCAAGATGAACCAGGCGTGGGTGGAAGGCGAGTTCCTGGCCCCTGTTGTCGGCGAGAGGGGGACATGAACTGGCTAAGAACCATCGTTAATGTGCCTTACCACCCTTTACCACCTCCTGGCTCCTGCTCACTAAGCCAGCCTGGTTCAGTTTGACTATTACGTCGCCTGCAGCCACACATTTTACACCTACAGTGGGCTGCTGTGTACTGCCCTTCTGCTGTCTGTCTGTGTTTCCCACTGCCAGGGTACACAGAATTACATTCTGCTGCCACTCTGCCACCAGCTATTACGTCAAACAATAGCTATATATCTGTGTAATTGGTTGTACAAACAAAACCAAAAAAACATTAAAAAAAAAAAAAAAGGTTTAATTTTCCTGAGGTGCCCGGGTTGAAAACTGTGTTGTCCCAGTTGTGTATTGGACACGATGTGGGCTGCACGACCGCTGTCTGGGACCTCCTGTTGTGTTTATTTACAGCCCTGGTATCACCGCTAGGTACCAGGGCTATTATGTCACGCTGCCTGCCTGCTGCCACACTCACACTACTCCTCCATTCCTCCTGCTGCTGCTGTCTGTCTGTGTTTCCCACTGCCAGGGTACACAGAATTACCTTCTGCTGCCACACTGCCACCAGCTATTACGTCAAACAATAGCTGCTCACATTACTCCTCCATTCCTCCTGCTGCTGCTGCTGTCGGTCTGTGTTTCCCACTGCCAGGGTACACAGAATTACATTCTGCTGCCACTCTGCCACCAGCTATTACGTCAAACAATAGCTATATATCTGTGTAATTGGTTGTACAAACAAAACCAAAAAACCATTAAAAAAAAAAAAAAGGTTTAATTTTTCTGAGGTGCCCGGGTTGAAAACTGTGTTGTCCCAGTTGTGTATTGGACACGATGTGGGCTGCACGACCGCTGTCTGGGACCTCCTGTTGTGTTTATTTACAGCCCTGGTATCACCGCTAGGTACCAGGGCTATTATGTCACGCTGCCTGCCTGCTGCCACACTCACACTACTCCTCCATTCCTCCTGCTGCTGCTGTCTGTCTGTGTTTCCCACTGCCAGGGTACACAGAATTACCTTCTGCTGCCACACTGCCACCAGCTATTACGTCAAACAATAGCTGCTCACATTACTCCTCCATTCCTCCTGCTGCTGCTGCTGTCGGTCTGTGTTTCCCACTGCCAGGGTACACAGAATTACATTCTGCTGCCACTCTGCCACCAGCTATTACGTCAAACAATAGCTATATATCTGTGTAATTGGTTGTACAAACAAAACCAAAAAACCATTAAAAAAAAAAAAAAGGTTTAATTTTTCTGAGGTGCCCGGGTTGAAAACTGTGTTGTCCCAGTTGTGTATTGGACACGATGTGGGCTGCACGACCGCTGTCTGGGACCTCCTGTTGTGTTTATTTACAGCCCTGGTATCACCGCTAGGTACCAGGGCTATTATGTCACGCTGCCTGCCTGCTGCCACACTCACACTACTCCTCCATTCCTCCTGCTGCTGCTGTCTGTCTGTGTTTCCCACTGCCAGGGTACACAGAATTGCCTTCTGCTGCCACACTGCCACCAGCTATTACGTCAAACAATAGCTGCTCACATTACTCCTCCATTCCTCCTGCTACTGCTGCTGTCGGTCTGTGTTTCCCACTGCCAGGGTACACAGAATTACATTCTGCTGCCACTCTGCCACCAGCTATTACGTCAAACAATAGCTATATATCTGTGTAATTGGTTGTACAAACAAAACCAAAAAACCATAAAAAAAAAAAAAAAAAGGTTTAATTTTTCTGAGGTGCCCGGGTTGAAAACTGTGTTGTCCCAGTTGTGTATTGGACACGATGTGGGCTGCACGACCGCTGTCTGGGACCTCCTGCCTGCTGTGTTTATTTACAGCCCTGGTATCACCGCTAGGTACCAGGGCTATTATGTCACGCTGCCTGCCTCATTGACTGCCTGCTGCCACACACTCATCCTCCTCCTCCTGCTGCTGAATTTACCTCCTGCTGTCTGTGTGTTTCCACTGCCAGGGAGCACATACAATGGCGCTTCCAACATGCGTGCGCCACCAGCTATTTGTTACGCTCAAAAATAGCTGCATTTCTTTAAAAAAAAAATTGAAAAGAGAAATAAGTGAAGAAGAAGACGATATAGAAGAAGATGAAGAAGATGATGAAGAAGAAGAAGATGAAGAAGAAGAAGAAGAAGAAGAAGAAGAAGAAGAAGAAGAAGAAGAAGAAGAAGGAGAAGAAGAAGAAGATGAAGAAGAACAAAATGAAGAAGAAGGAGAAGAAGATGAAGAAGAAGAAGATGAAGAAGAAGAAGAAGAAGGAGAAGAAGAAGAAGATGAAGAAGAAGGAGAAGAAAAAGAAGATGAAGAAGAAGAAGATGAAGAAGATGAAGAAGAAGAAGAAGAAGAAGAAGGAGAAGAAGAAGAAGATGAAGAAGAACAAAATGAAGAAGAAGGAGAAGAAGATGAAGAAGAAGAAGATGAAGAAGAAGAAGAAGAAGGAGAAGAAGAAGAAGATGAAGAAGAAGAAGATGAAGAAGATGAAGATGAAGAAGATGAAGATGAAGAAGAAGATGAAGAAGATGAAGAAGAAGAAGATGAAGAAGAAGAAGATGAAGAAGATGAAGAAGATGAAGAAGATGAAGAAGATGAAGAAGATGAAGAAGAAGAAGATGAAGAAGAAGAAGAAGAAGATGAAGAAGATGAAGAAGATGAAGAAGAAGATGAAGAAGAAGAAGATGAAGAAGAAGAAGATGATGATGAAGAAGATGAAGAAGAAGAAGATGAAGAAGAAGAAGAAGAAGAAGAAGAAGAAGACAATATAGAAGAAGAAGAAGATATAGAAGAAGATATAGAAGAAGAAGATATAGAAGAAGAAGATATAGAAGAA
The DNA here is from genome assembly GCF_040937935.1 of Hyperolius riggenbachi. NCBI lineage: Eukaryota > Metazoa > Chordata > Amphibia > Anura > Hyperoliidae > Hyperolius > Hyperolius riggenbachi. The sequence goes on along the minus strand of NC_090647.1, from coordinate 539,592,552 downwards.
GAAGAAGATAGAAGATAAAGAAGAAGAAGAAGTATATACAGTACTGAACAAAATTCTGGACACAACTTCTCTTTTCACCTTTTTTTTTTTAAAGGAACATCCCCACATAATCACTTGCTGTTGTTACTTGGAAAAAAAGATGTTTCTTGCATCATTCACCCTCAAAACAAGTGTTGGAAGCTATTTAAGGCCAATTCGAATAGTCAGCTCGAATAATGAGCTCGAATACCGACTCGAATAGTGAGCTCGAAGTCCGAGGTCGAATCGAATAGTAAAAATTATTCGACTCGAATATTCGACTGACCTCGAATAATTTACTATTCGAATTCGACCAAACTCGAATTTTAAAAAGGGGTATTTGAGCACCACTAACGACAACGCTAGAGCACACTATTTTGTGGCTAGGCGTGATCATACAGTCCTTTTGAACACGTCCATTTGATAGCGATCCCCTCACTTGTTTTGGTGGTGGTGATGTGTATGGCCCGTTATATTGTTTTAAATTGACCAATAAAAGTTATATTTTAGGTACTATAGTAGTATTTAGGAAGGACATGTTTTAGAGTCTGTTGACGGTCCCAGTGCTTGCTGCTTATTGTACCCAATCCTATCAATTATAGTGAAGTGTTTGCTATATCTCGTGTGGGTGCCTAGTGCAGCCAAATGAGCGGGAGTCAAGGAGCAGTTATAGTTACCTGTACCTCCGGACGACTTCTTCTCTTCCTCCACCGGTAGCTCTGAACTTCTGGCATGTCTTCTGGGTCCCGATCACATGATCTGACATGTGATTGATCACATGATATGACATGTGATCGGGATCCAGGAGACCGTTTAAGTGTTACAGCGCCACCCGGTGGAAGAGGGGTGATGGAAGAGACTCTTTCCTCACCCCTCTTCCACCACCAGGTAACGCTGACATGGTCACCTAGATCCCGATCACATGTCATATCATGTGATCAGAACCAAGAAGACATGTCAGAATTACATCGGCGCTGTAGCGGAGGAAGAAGAAGCCGATCCAGCAGTCCCGACAGATAAGTATAGAAGCTCCCTGCCCCCCGCTCTGCATACCCTGCTGATCCTGCCAGACACACTTCCCCAGCGGCAGGAAAAATTTGGCCCTGCAGCCAAATAAAGTTTGACTTTATTTAGCTGCTAAAGGGTTAATAGTCCCGTAGATGTGGCCATGTAAGGACCTTCTGTACAGGAGAAGGAGAGAAAACAGCCAATAAACGTGTCTGAGCAAAACAAGCGAGTCCAGCAGCACGCATTGTTCCCGGAGTGGAAGGAAATCCACCTCGCCCAATATTTGGCCCTAATAGACATAATTATGGCTTTCAATAACCAGTATAAACTCATTCAGGAAACGACAGAGCAATGAGATCCATATCGCAAAAACATCAGCGCGGAGGAGGCCGCGAGCCGCAGCTGTGACTTTGTGTGCTGAGCACAGTGGGTGACGGCTAATATTACTTCTCACGCAGGACCTATTTATCATACGGAGCTCTGCCTGGGACATGCCGCTCAACATTCTGACATGACAAAGAGGGACTGGGCTCAGAGCAAAGAGTTCTGGGGAAAAGAGAAGTCCTTGTCACACGACGATTCCAGAGCCAGGCCAGCTATGAGGCAACTTAGTCAAATGCCTAGGGGCTGGCAGCGGGTGTACTTTTCTGACCTCGCCTTTAACAAAGCACATAAAAAGAGTAAAGAAGGAGGACAGGGGGATTTGCTTCCAAAAGAGAGAGAGCTGGGAGCTTTACTGGATCACTGCAGTAAGAGAAATGTCACCTGAAACGATCATAAACTGTTGTTCCAAGTGTCACAATTCTATCATGTGTATTAAAGGGAACCTGAGGTGACAGGGGTATGGAGGATGCCATATTTATTTCCTTGTAAACAATGCCAGTTGCCTGACAACCCTGTTGACCTTCTGGCATAAGTAGCAGTAGGAGAACAGAGGATAAAAGCGGATAAAAACTTTAAAATTTGCTGGGAGGAAGCGGTGGACTTACCTCCATAAAGCAAACACGAAAGACTGTCTGAATAGTAGCAATCACATTTATTAACTAGTACCCCAAAACAGTGCAACGCGTTTCTTGGCATGTTGCTTGGCATCCATGGTTATGCACCCGAATAATACGGAAAGGCGCTCCTTTCCCTACCTCTGACTCTTATTTGAAATCATAGAGAATCAGATGCATGAGAAAGGTAGATCATCGGTGGAGCCTGGAGAGGTATGTCAGTTCCCTTCAGCACTCCGCTTGTGTGAGGGAAGAAGGCTTCACACTCTGATCAACCTTTCTTGGATGCTAGCAGGCTTTGTGCCAACTAACTGGCAGGGATGGATTTTGGCCAAGGCCACCTAGGCCATGGCATAGGGCGCCACAGGAGCAAGGGCACCAAAGCAGCAGGCTAAACTGGTGCAGCATTTGCAAGCTTGCAAATGCTGCAATGCAGGGAGATCAGGCGAGCACCTAACCTGTGCAGCGGCCATCTTGCTCTCTGTCCACGTTTGCATTGTGGCCGGCAGCTATGGACTTTGCTCCAGCTTTGGAGATGAAAAGGAAGAGGAAGCTTTGCACTGGAGATGAGCAATGAGTGATACTGATGGCTATTGCAGTGTGAAGGTGAGCTGGCCATCTATACTGAAAGGGGGGTGGGAAAAGGAGGGATTAAAGGAGTCATCTGGCTACCTATACTGGAGGGAAAGAGGGGAGGGGTCATCTGGCTACCTATACTGGGGGGTCATCAGGCTACCTATACTGGAGGGAAGGGTCATCATGCTACCTATAGGGGGGCGGCTGGTGACAGTGGCCTTGGGCGGTAAAGAGTACAAATCCGGCCCTGCTAACTGGGGGTTGACATTTTGAAAAAAAATGAATACAGAAAAAGTTCAAAAAGATGTCCTGTTCTCGATTTTCTGGAAGTTGGGAAATTTGGTGTCAGAAATCGGTACTTGCCTTCATCTGAGGTGATCCCATGCCATCATTCTGCTCCAGGGATTGGTTGGCGTCATGTGGTCCCCTGGCCGGTGAGAGCTTTCTGCAGGCATGCGTCTATGAGTTGGTTAGTCTCCACTATCCTCTTTGTCAATGCCAGGGGCAAACCCAGGATTTTTAAGGGGGGGATTCCTGAAATGTCTCCCTCAGCCACGCACAGTACAGTATATTAATATGGTAGGATATCATGCTGGGTACACATAATGCAATTTCCCGTCCGACTGATGGACAATGGGATAGATCAGAAGTTTGGATACAGATAATAATTAGGACAGACGGCATTGGTAATGAAGGGGAAAGTGAAGCATTCACACAGCAAGGCACAGGGCTGTGCTCACACCTGGCTCTGTTAACTTCCTAAGAGCTGCTCCATGCTCTGTACTCAAGCTGCTGCTCCATCCAAAGTCTACTGTAGCAGGGAAATAAAGGGGCAGTGCTGTGAGCTGCAGGATGCCTGCAGATATTCTGGTGTCTCAACCTGTGCCTGTCCCCAGACACTGCACCGACCCTGGTCTGAGGGGGGATTCTGGGCAGCTGTAATCCCCCCCTGCGTTTGCCTATGAATGCCATCCCGATTGGTAGAAAGGCAGGAGGCAAGTTGATGCCATCTGGTGGTGGATTGTCAGTGCTACAGGCTTAGCTACTTATGTCTCACCGGGGAATCCTTAGGCCTTATACACACTTATGAAATGTTGACCAGCAGGGATTGGTAGCTGATCCCTCAGGCAACATTGCAGGACCGACACTATACAGATACCTCACTAGCGATGTGGTCTGTTGCTATGCGGAGGGTGGAAGGATGGAGCGGAGCAATTATGGGTGACGTGAGAGGGGAGGACAAAGCTCAAGGCCAGCAATCGGCCAAATTGATTGAGCATGTTTATGATCCCTGGTGGATCTGATCGCACTTCCCCTATATCACTCCCTCTGTACGTGCTTCATTGCCTGGGATTAAGGTCAACTGCCTGAACTGCTAAGTGCTAGTGAGCTTAATGGATATTTTGCTGTTTGATCCCTTGAATATAGCTTCCTTTCAGGACTGTGCCACTGTTTGGGCTGACTAGGAATTAATTGGACTCTACGTCCTCAAGTCCTATACTTTATATGAACTAGTCATGGGGCAACCAAAGTTGGGTGGATGAACTGAGTATGATCTCCTGTTCACACGGGGTCTTGACTATAGCTAAAAACCATAGTGGAGATTGTATTATAGAATTTGAAGGAAGATTGGTGATTGCTGGGGACCCTTATACTTACACTTGGCTTTCCAAACTTGTTTCATTTTTTATTTCCGATAGAAACATGGGGCATTGTTTTAGTGAGGAACAGAGGGGTGGCTGTTAGAGGTGGTTTGTCACCCCCCTCGGGAATGGATTCCAGAAACCTTTTAAACAGTATGAGATTAAGACTTAAGGTCACAGGAAAAGCTGAGGAACATTCCGAGAATCAATCCATACCCATATCAGGGATGTAGATCAGCATTCTGTGAGGCCGAGAGTGCGGGCAGATAGTTGGCCTTATCGTGGCCTTATTGGTAACCCCACAGGAGGAAACGATGGGGTGTGCTTGTGAATTCCCTCCTCAGATGCAGAGGAAACATTTCATGGATGGTGTCACCTGTGGCCAACGGCAGTTTCTTCGCTACACAATGTTATCACCACCCAGCAGAACACAATCATTTCCTAGGCCCGAGTGTTCACATAATATAACTGCTAAGACCGGCAAGTGATTATTTCTTTCAAGTTTTGTTTATTTAATTTTTTTTAAGAGCCAGTCAAATAATACAGAAGGAATTAAAGCAATAGCACCAGCAAAAGATGAAAACCACTCTCCGTTTTTCTGACTGTTCTAAAATGACCGCCATAGCGAGAACGTTGATATTCTGCTACCTTGATAGTCCTTTGGAAAATCCACAATAGGCATTACCTCAGAAACATGTTCACAAGTGTCACATTTCAATATCTGATAGCCCCGTGTCCTTGCGTCTCAGCAGGCGACTCGAGTATAATGACTCAGCATAGGATGATTATTGCACGTAGTTGTTTAGGCATTAAAGACTCACATCTGAAGGAGACTTGACAGTTTCCACCACAGGTTGATATACACTTTGTGCACGTGACAGCGGAAGGCTGTCTATATATAAAGTTCACAGATATCACCAATTCGTGAAGAACCAGTTGTTTTCAAAGAGCAGCAACATATACATCCATTTCACTTAATATGCTGTAAATGACGCCATAATAAGCATCCATAGGAGCAATAGAACTCAATATGAGCCAAAGTGTACAGTCCCAATGTGAGGAAAGTTTGTAGGCCCCAATAACGTAATGGAAGTAGGCTTACATGTCCTTGTGCAGATAGGCTTCGGCCTCCACGTACTTGTGTACTGTACATAGGATCCCTTTGAATGAGATGGATGCTAGGGTGCCAGAGGTGGTAATGGTGAGTCTGCGAAGGAGAATAAGGGTTCCAGCAGCTGCCCGGGCCTTGTCTACCGGTATCGCCGAATGATTCGGCTCATCAGGACACAGACCGCCAGGTTTGTATGTCAGGGCTGAATCTCCATGCGCCTAAAACGATGTTTTCGCCGGAAGGGCAGCCGCCGCGTCAAATCAGTGGGTGCGGCTTTTGCTTTCCAGCGTGGTCTATTCATATTATTATTTAGAACAGGCACTTATGGACAGATATAATATAATAAAACTGCCTATTGCAGTTCTTCCATGAAATGCCACAATGCAGAATGGTTAGGGAGGAACGCGTATAGGGTGATGGACTCATGGCAAATGCTGGAAACTACCTGTATATGTAATAGTATCTGTGTATACTGAGCGCTCAGTGTTGATGATACTGGCAGATGCTGTTTACTCCTATCTGTTATTGCCTGATGAAGCGGGTTTGTATCCCGTGAAACGCGTTGCACTTTATTTGGAGTATCCAATAAAATTGTTTTGACTGAAAATCCACAGTCGTGTGTTCTGCTTGGAGGGGGTGAGTCCACCACTGCCTCCTCTATTACCAAGATGGGTTTTTAAGTTCTTTTAGTGTTTTTTATCCTATTGGCGCCTCTGTTATCCTATTATCTATTGGCTGTGAGGAGATTCATTTCAGCATTCTAGAAGTTACTGTTGCTGAGGATGCAACTGGTCACTCATCCAATCAGGATATGGACTGAGGCAAAGGTGGTGATTGGCTCTGGTCTGGGTGATGAGGACCAAAGTGACCCAATGGCTGATAAAGGAAAGGACAGTATAAATAGTTATCTCGCTCAAGTATTGTCGTGGTACCTACTTATTGAGTGGGGGCAGTTGCATAGCAATTGGAGAGTGCAGAGGTTGCGACCACATCGGGGCCTTTGGGCCAAAGGGGCAGCAAGGGGCCCTCCCTTAACTACAATATTAGCTCTTTTTTGGCCCTGTGCTGGTAATAATCACTTCTATAGATGCTTTGAATAGTATTAGTCATTAACAAACTGTTCCCCATCCCCTTCTTGCACCTCTGACACTGTGGTTGTCCTTGGTGCGCTGTATCAATTGTTCTGTATCGAGTGCTTGGGGGGCTCCAATGTAAAACTTGCACCGGTGCCCAGAGCTCCTTAGCTACGCCACTGGGTGGGTGGTAGTGCTTACCACGCATAGGGGCGGGCAGTTTGTGTGTTGCTATGGGCAATGGTGATATTGCCGGGGTCTACTGGCAAGGCAATAATTCTGGTGATAGTAGGGATGGTCGTAGTCAGCCAACTTCGCTACGCTGGAACTACGCGTAGTTTTACGTAATTACGCTCCACCAAAGTACGGCTTTGAAATCAAATATTCGCTTCGTATGCATTTCATAGAATACGCGTTAAAATACGCAATTACGCGTAGTGCGAAGCGTAGTGTATGCGGATGCTTATGCCCGTATGCAGAAAATTTTACGCATCAATTCCTCTTTGGAACTCTTCTATGCGTACATCCCTCTTTCCAATACGTAAATTTGTAAGCATACAATCGCACGCAGAAAATTAAACGCACGTAACGCAATCACTACGCAATACACATGTTAACTATGCATAGTGGGCGTAAGCTATGCGTAGCGGTACTTCGCTACATGTAAATTAGTAAGCGTAGTTTTGAAACTTCACCTATGAACTACGATGCGTAGATGCGAACTATGATGCGTAAATTCGCACTGGCGTAATTTCTGCTCATCCCTGGGTGATACAAATAAATAAAAAAGGTGGGTGTTCAGTTTGGTTCAACTGGCGTTAAAAGTTTAAAGTTTAATAAAGTTTATTTGGTTTACACCCCCAATAAAGAAGGGCCGCAGCCTTTTACCGCCTTCATGTGTGTGATCTATTTATGTATTTATATTTTTATCTATTTAAAGTATAAGTTTAAGTTACGGGATATGTTTTCATGCATTTTCCATGATAACGTTACCTTGCGGATAGTTCATCAGCTGTGCTGTATACTGGGGATTAGTGTTACCAGAATGAAGAATACAGCGATTCCCGCAGACTGCTTATCACTGCACATGGCCACAGATCTGCCAAGCCATTATCTCTAAAACGAAAGCCTGGAAAAGTAGCTGGCTCTCCAGGAACCATCGGGTGGGCTATCTTCCCCGGGGATATTATTCCTGGACGGATTATAGAGAACTCCGGAATCTCGGCACCTGTTCAGAACTTGTGCTGGTGGCTTACCGAGGGAGATACCAGTCTGGATCAGAGGTGGAAAATATCTCATTTTATAGCAGACACATAAAACAGATTTCCTATGGACAGCTGATATACTTGCACGTCTACTGCGGGGGTCTTCCATGGTGAACATAAAAAGTGGACATTATCTATTAATCCTCTACGTCGAGATACTTAAAGAGAACCTGTTGCAAATATGCATGTGGCATAATCTAATTTCCACTCTGAAATTGATCCCATAATAAAATATGTCACCAGCCCTGAAGTGTTATTTGTTGCTGTATTTAACCACTTGAGGACCGCAGAGTTAAACCTCCCTAGTGACCAGGCCATTTTTTACTAAATGGGCCACTGCAGCTTTAAGGCCTCGCTGCAGGGCCGCACAACTCAGCACACAAGTGATCCCGACCCCCTTTTCTCCCCACCAACAGAGCTTTCTGTTGGTGGGGTCTGCTTGCTCCCCCAATGTTTATTTGTTTTTTTCATATTTTTCTTTCCTTTTTTTATAATTTTACTTATTTTTTAATTTATTCTCCCTCCCCCATTGAATAGTTTGTGTATGCGGGCGGCGGGCAGCGGCAGATACATACCTTCCGTGCGCTCCAGCGTGGACGTTTCTCCCTCTAGTGTCTGACGCGACTTCCTGTATAAACAGGAAGTTGCATCAGAGGCTAGAGAGAGGAACATCCACGCTGGAGAGCACGGAAGGTATGGATCTGCCGCTTCCCGCCGCCTGCATACACAAACTATTCAATGGGGGAGGGGAGCACAGGGGGGGGGGGGGGGATATAGTAGCCTCCATATAACTTTCACTTCAGTTGTCCTTTAAGTAGCAGCTTTAATAGAGTTATCTCGTTTGAAATAAGTGCACTGCTTTTGGCCTCAGAAGACAGAACTCGTTGTGCTGTACATTTTTGGAATGCTTTGACGTCTCCCTGCTAGCAGAAAATATAGAAACTGAAAGTCCTCTGTTATTTCCTCACACTGCCCCCTAGTGATAAGTGGCCATGAATACACATTACAGAAGTACTCATTAGAAGCAGGGAAATGCAACAAATTACAAATAAAAAATAAGTGCTAAAATAAATTCGCCTGGAGCACTTGCAAGCCTCTGAATAAATTGGCTGGTAAAGGGTTAAGTATGAGTACACCAGCTGTAATAATGTAACAATGGATGTAGCATTGTTTTGATTTCAGTCCATTCTGACAGATGTAACATCTTCCTATTTTTGTCCTGCCTGGATGTAGAGAATTCCTTCCTCCGCAGAGGGGAGTGGTTTGGTGACATCACTACAGCAGCTGTTTTAACGGACAGCCTCATTATGAGTTCCCGGAGCAGCACTCCCACTCCTCCGTCTGTCATCCGCCTGAATGGACTGGCTGCTGGGAGCACGGCCACTCTTCTGCTCATTTCAGAAGAGGATTAACTGGGGTTTAATTTAGCCATCCAGAATGGTTGTGTCTGTCTGGGCAGGTCTGTGAGAAGCATCTGTCCACCCAGCTCAGCAAACCGCAGGGTAAAAATAAGCATGACTCTCTGATACCCGTAAACTAACAACTGGACTTCCCAATTTCTAAGCTATAGGAGAAGTAAGTGAGGCAATGAAGCAAAAGTTTACCTTTAGGCTTCTTGCACACCAAGACGTTGCGTTAGGTGCCACGTTAAGTTCGCATAACGTGCACCTAACACAACGTATGGTGCTGCAAGAGCCGACGGTAGAGTGAGCCGCGTTAGGCGGCTCGAGTCCTATAATGTCTCCCAGAGTGGCGCTGATGAGCCAGCGGGACCACGTGATGCGGAGCGAGACACTCCGCATCACGTGGTCCCGCCGGCCAATCAGCGCCCGCCAGTGCAGTGAATATTAAGTAGCCATGTGCGCGGCTACTGTAGCTGGCTCTCCCCGCCTCCTCTCCGCCCCCCACTGCGCATGTGCAAACAGTCTAACGCGGCTATAGCCGCTCCAACGCCATAGCATGCTGCACTTTGCGGAGAACATGCAGCGTTACATGTAACGCAACGTGGGCTGTGTGAACAGCCCACTTGTGTTATATTGCTGTGCGTTGGGGGAGCGTTACAGGCGCACTAACGTGCGCCTGTAACGTCTTGGTGTGTAAGCAGCCTAAAGCAAACCTGAAGCGAAAATAAACTTACGAGTTAATGAATTGTATGTGTAGTACAGCTAAGAATTAGAATATTAGTAGCAAAGGAAAGAGTCTCATATTGTTTTCCAGTACAGAAAAAGTTAAAAAAGTTCAGTTATCATCGATGCAAAAGAGCTTCTCTGAGCTCATCCACTCACTAGGTGAAATACAGTCCTGTTTTCTGGAGCACTTAAACAGCCAAGAAACAGTGAGAGACAGCTTAAGATAAGGTTTTACTGCAGGAAAGTTCCAAGGGCCATTATTTCTGCTTTGTTTTAAAGCTAAAAATACTTTAAAACTGCAACTGTGACAGAATGTTGCAACGCTTTAAAAAATGCTATTTAAAGGATACCCGATGGGACATGTGACATGATGAGAGAGACGTGGGTATGTACAGTGCCTAGCACACAAATAACTATGCTGTGTTCCTTTTTTTCTTTCTCTGCCTGAAAGAGTTAAATATCAAGTATGGAAGTGGCTGACTCAGTCATGACTCAGACAGGAAGTGACTACAGTGTGACCCTCACTGATAAGAAATTCCCTTTTTTATCTCTTTCTTGCTCTCAGAAGCCATTTTTTGTAGGAAAGTGTTTTATAGTTGGAATTTCTTATCAGTGAGGGTCACACTCTAGTCACTTCCTGTCTGAGTCAGGACTGAGTCAGCCACTTACATACCTAATATTTAACTCTTTCAGGCAGAGAAAGAAAAAAATAAACACAGCATAGTTATTTGTGTGCTAGGCACTGTACATACACACGTCTATCTCATCATGTTACATGTCACTTCGGGTATCCTTTAAAGCAAGTCTGAAGCCAAAGATTAAAATCAAACAAAAACAAACAGATACTTGCCTAAGGAGAGGGAAGGCTCTGGGTCCTATAGAGCCTTCCGATTCCTCTCCTCATCCTCTCATTCCCCTGCATTTCAATCTCCTGCCATGAGAGGTTTCAACAATCTTCAGGAGCCCGAATGCTCCTGAAGTAGGCAGGTCCATATTGCGCAAGCGCAAGTGTGCGAGAGAGGCCTAGGCTAAACCCCACCCTCCCAGTGATGTTTGGCCTAGGCTGTTTAGCTATGCAGAATTATCTGCCCCCTTTCACGCTTGAGTAGAGCGTAATGAAAAGCGTGTACCGTATTGCATTATGCTCTACTCATCATGCGGTAAAACTTTACACACGTTCTTCTGATTACTGCAGTTCAGTGATTCTACCTCATAGATTCTTGATCTAGGCCTAGGCATTGATCAAAGTATTGATGGAATAAAATAATCTTTTCATGGTCAAACTCCAAGCATTGTTTGTTGAGTGCTGGAAGAATAAGGCCCCATACACCTGTATGCAGGGCCGGTTCTAGTAACAGTGGGGCCCCAGGGCAAAATTAACCCAGGGGCCCTCCAACAGACACCCCCGACCAAAAAGCAGCATTAGGGGTCCATTGTAGCAGCCAAATTTCCCTACTTGGCCTTTTGGCATTGTAGCATCTCACCTGCACACCAGCACAGGTTAGGCACTACTCTGCCAAAGACTCTGCAAAGGCCGCGTGGAGCAACAGTTAAGGGAGGCAATTGCCTCCTTTACCTCTATGGTAGCGCCGGCCCTGCCTGTATGAGGACATTTGCCAGAGAGGAATCGGGACTTGATCCTTCAGCCAAGGTTTTACAGCTGCATCGTTAGCCTCCAGGCTAGTTACCAGTGATGACTGTAAATGCCAATATTCTTTTCAAATAAATTTTTACTAAAATAATGTTAAATTAGATTTTTGAACTTTTTGTGTTTTGTCACACTTTTCGCTGTAATAATCCCAACTTTTCGCGATAAAAATTGCCGTTGTAAAAAATATTATTTTTCTGCGATATCGTGCTTTTTGCAATTTTTGGTGATAAAAAGATCACATTTTTTGCAGTTTCGCTGTAAACATATTGATTTTTCTTGTTTTTGTGAAAACGCAAAAATAGAAGCCTATTTTTCGCGAAAATTTATCAAAATCTAAATATTAAATTTTCCATGCGAAAAGGACTTTGGTGAAGATTTTCAAGCAGCACTGCTAGTTACGCATTCTGTTGCTATGCAAGGAGGAAGAGGGCTGTCGGAGTCATGTAGCAGGAACATCACAGAGTGGGCAGGGTGAGTGGGGAGAACAATGCCCTTTGCCAGCGCTTCGCCGAGTAGATCTGATGCTGATCACAGGCCAAAACACCAATGCAGGTTTGGAGAAGCCATGATACAAACACTAGAACTTTGGCAGGCCGCTTAGCTGCGACAAAAACTATAGTAGAGTCCTGGTTATCTAGAACAACTCAACTAACCAACAGTCTCCAGTCTCCACCAACCAAAACAAATTCAGTACAGTAAAGCAGAGGGACACCAAGAGCCCCAACAGTGTAATTCGTCTTGGGGACAACAAAATAAATGAGAAGTTAAAATTATACTTACAAACCAGGGTTACCAATAGGCAACCACTGTATAGGCAGGTGGGGAGAACAATCCTGACCCCACTCAGGAATAAAAAGTCGCTCTCTGTAGACAGGAAAATAGGGTAACAACCCTCCACCCAGGGTGGACTCAATGTAGTGTACAAGATACAGAGGCGCCAAAAGAATAAAAGGTAATTAAATGAACTTAAAAAACCAACTGGTTAAACAGAGGAGGCAGCGGTGGTCTTACCCCCTCCAAACAGACACAGGCAAGGACTGCGATTCAGACAGTCAACAATTTATTCGGAACTCCAAAAAACAATGCAACGCGTTTCACAGGCCATACATCCCGCTTCCTCAGGCAAAATACAGTAGGAGTCACAGCATCTGTATTATATCAGCAAGCTCGGCGCCTCTGTGAAATTCAGTACAGTATTCATATTGGGGAAGACAAACTTCTTAAGCTGTTAGTAGTCTCTGCTATGCTTAAAGAGAAACTCCGACCAAGAATTTAACTTTATCCCAATCAATAGCTGATACCCCCTTTTACATGAAAAATCTATTCCTTTTCCCAAACAGACCATCAGGGGGCGCTGTATGGCTGATATTGTGGTGAAACCCCTCCCACAAGAAACCCCTCCCACAAGAAACAAGAAAAGTACGTTCTCCTTGCAGTTTCCTGTCTGTGAACCTTGCTGCATTGTGGGAAATAGCTGTTTACAGCTGTTTCCAACTGCCAAAAAAAGCAAGCAGCAGCTACATCACCTGCCAACAGTAAAAATGTCACCATGTGATAAATGTCAGAATGTAAATCAAGGAGAGGAAAGGTTTTACAATGGGCAAACACTGACTAAATCATTTATACATAATTATTGTAAAAATGAAGCACTTTTTTTTATTACATTATTTTCACTGGAGTTCCTCTTTAAAGACTGGGTTCCAGGGCTCCCCCAAAGTTCATGGAATGTACAGTGGGATGCAAAAGTTTGGGCAACCTTGTTAATCGTCATGATTCTCCTGTATAAATCGTAGGTTGTTACAATAAAAAATGTCAGTTAAATCTATATATATAAAATCGGATGTATGTGTGTGTGTGTGTGTATGTATGTGTGTGTGTGTGTGTGTGTGTATGTGCCGCGATCACGCGAAAACGGCTTGACCGATTTGAACGAAACTTGGTACGCAGATCCCTTACTACCTGGGATGATATGTTCTGGAGGTCTCGCGGCCCCCCTGCACACCTGGATGGAGCTACAAACAGCAAATCAGATTCCACCCATTCAAGTCAATAGAAAAAATGTAAAAGGCTGCCACTCTCACAGTAATCAAGCCAGAGTCCCCACACATGGCACAGTTGGTCACTTGGTGACCGAGGTTACAAATCCAGGAAAAGTGGGCGGAGCATAAAACAGCCAATCAAATTTCAGCCCTTCATTTTAAATGGGAAAATGTAAACTGCAGCCATTCTTAGACTGTTAATCGCAGGGTTCTCAAACTTGCCACACTTGGTCACTGGGTGAATGCGATTAAGATTCAAGAAAATGGGTGGAGCCTACAACAGCCAATCACAATTCACCTATTGATTTTCAAGGAGAATATTTAAACTGCTGTTATTCTTACACTTTTAATGGCAGAGGCTTCAAACTTGCTACAGTCGGTCATTGGGTGACTGGGGTCCAAATTTACTAAAGGGGCGGGGCCACATACAGCCAATCAGATTTCCTTGGTGGATAAACTGCTTCCATTCACACATGTTTGATGCCAGGAACCTGACAGCTCACAAACATGGTCATTGAGTGACTGTGTGTCAAGGTTACAAAAAGTGGGCGGAGCCAAAACAACTTTTACTGGGAAAATATAAACTGCAGCCATTCTTACACCGTTAATGGCAGGGTTCTCAAACTTTGCACAGTTGGTCATTGGGTGACAGATTAAGATTTTGGAAGGTGGGTGGAGCCTACAACAGCCAATAAAAATTCACCTTTTGATTTTCAAAGGGAATATTTCATCTGCTACCATTCTCTTATACTGGTAAATACAGATGCCTCAAACCTGGTACAGTTGGTCACTGGGTGACTAGGGTCCAAATTCAGGCAGGAGGTGGAGCCACAAACAGCCAGATTTGTTTATTTTTCAATGGGAATATACAAAGTATTGATCCCAAGGACCCCAAAGCTGATAAACTTGATAATTGAGTAACTGTATGTCAAGGTCAGAAAAAGTGGGCGGTGCCAACAACTTCATTTTTTACATTGCAGGGTTCCCAAACTTTACACAATTGGCCACTGGGTGACTGGGATGAATATTCAGAAATGTGGGTGGAGCCTACAACAGCCAATCAAAATGTACCTATTGATTTTCAAGGGGAATATTCACATTGCTACCATTCTTACACTGTTAGTGGCAGAGGCCTCAAACCTGATACAGTCAGTCATTGGGTGACTGGGGTCCAAATTCACTAAAGGGGTGGAGCCACAAACAGCCAATCAGATTTGTTAGATTGATTTCAGCCGTTCAGTTATTGGCAGGGTTCTCAAATGTGACACAGTTGGCCACTGGGTGACTGGGACTAATATTCAGAAAAGTGGGTGGAGCCTACAGCAGCCAATCAAAATTCACCTTTTGATTTTCAAGGGGAATATTTACATTGCTGCCATTCATGCACTCTTAATGGCAGAGGCCTAACATCTGCTACAGTCAGTCACTGGGAGACTGGGGTTTAAATTCTAAAGGGAGCGGGCCAAAAACAGCCAATCAGATTTTGTTTAATTTCAATGGTAAAATGCAACTTATTGATGCCAAAGACCCCAAAGCTCATAAACTTAGTCATTAAGTGACTGTATGTCAAGTTTAGAAATAGTGGGCGGAGCCAAAAACTACTAACTTTTTACATGGGGAAATGTAAACTGCAGCTTTTCTTACACTGTTAATGGCAGGGTTCTCAAACTTCACACAGTTGGTCACTGGGTGACTAGGATTAATATTCGGAAAAGTAGGTGGAGCCTACAAGAGCCAATCAAAATTCACCTTTTGATTTTCAAGGGGAATATTGAAACTGAAGCCATTCTCACACTGTTAATAGCAGAGGCCTCAAACTTGCTACAGTCGGTCGTTAAGTGTTTGGGGTTCAAATTCAGTAAAGGGGCGGAGCCAAAAACAGCCAGATTTCTTTGCTGGATAAACTGCTTCCATTAGCACAATTTTGATGCCAGGAACCCAAAAGCTCACAAACTTGGTCATTGAGTAGTGACTGTGTGTCAAGGTTACAAAAAGTGGGTGGAGTTAAAAACAGATTTTTCTGGGAAATTGTAAACTGCAGCCTTTCTTCACTGTTAATGGCAGGGTTCTCAAACTTAGCATAGCTGGTTACTGGGTGACTGGGATTAATATTCAAAAAAGTGGGTGGAGCCTAAAAATGCCAATCAAAAATCACATGTCACTTTTCAAGGAGAATATTAAAATCGCTGCCATTCTTGCACTGTTAATGGCACAAGCCTCAAACCTGGTACAGTTGGTCATTGGGTAACTGAGGTTCAAATTCAGAAAAGGGGACAGAGCCACAAACAGTGAATCAGATTTGTTTCATTTCATGGGAAAATACAAATTATTGATGCCAAGGACACCAAAACTCACAAATTTGGGCATTGAGTAGTGACTTTGTGTCCAGGTTACAAAAAGTGGGCGGAGCCAAAAACAAATTTCACTGGGAAAGTGTAAACTGCAGCCCTTCTTACACTGTTTATTTCAGGGTTCCCAATCTTTTCCCTGATGGTCACTGAGTGACTGAGATTAATATTCAGGGAAGTGGGTGGAGCCTATAATAGCCAATCAAAATTCAATTTTCAAGTGGAATATTTAAATTGCTGCCATTTTTACACTGTTAATAGCAGATGCCTCAAACCTGCTACAGTTGGTCATTGGGTGACTGGGGTTCAAATGCTGGAGAGGGGTGGAGCCACAAACAGCCTATCTGATTTGTTTAATTTCTATGGGAATATACAAATTATTGATGCCAAGGACCCCAAAGCTCACAAACTTGGTCATTGAGTGTTTGTGTGTTTTAGGGTTAGAAAGTGGGCGGAGCCAACACCAGTCAAATACATACCCGGGCAATGCCGGGTCATCAGTGGGTGGAGACAAATACAAATTTCACTGGGAAAATGTAAACTGCAGCCATTCTGTTAATGGCAGGGTTTTTAAACTTTGCACAGTTGGTCACTGGGTGACTGGGATTAATATTCAGAAAAGTGGGAGAAGCCTACAAAAGTGAATCAAACTTCACCTGTTGCTTTTCAAGGGGAATATTTAATTGCTACCATTCTTGAACTGTTAATGGCACAGGCCTCAAACCTGGTACAGCTGGTGGAGCCACACACAGCCAGTCACATTTGTTTCATTTCAATGCAGATGATTGATACCAAAGACCGCAAAGCTCACAAACTTGGTCAGTGAGTAATTGTGTGTTAGGGTTAGAAAAAGTAGGCGGAGCCAACACCAGCCAAATACATACCCGGGCAACGCCGGGCAATCAGCTAGTATATCATATAGGAGACACACACAGTGATATCTGAGAAGTGAAATTAAGTTTATTGGATATACAGAAAATAATTGTTTGAATAAAATTAGGCAGGTGCAAAAATTTGTCATTTTATTGAATCCAAAACCTTTACAACTAATTACTGGAACTCAAATTGGCTTGGTAAGCTCAGTGACCCCTGACCTACATACACAGGTGAATCCAATTATAAGAAAGAGTATTTAAGGGGGTCTAATGTAAGTTTTCCTCCTCTTAATTTTCTCTGAAGAGTAGCAACATGGGAGTCTCAAAACAACTCTCCAATGACCTGATGACAAAGATTGTTCACCATCATCAGCGCTGCGTAATATATTGGTGCTTTATAAATACAATAAATAATTAATAAATAAATAATAAATCATGGTTTAGGGGAAGGATACAGAAAGCTGTCTCAGAGATTTCAGCTTTGTGTTTCCACAGTTAGGAACATACTGAGGAAATGGAAGACCACAGGCTCAGTTCAAATTAAGACTTGAAGTGGCAGACCAAGAAAAATCTCGGATAGACAGGACCGACAAATAGTGAGAACAGTCACAGTCAACCCACAGACCAGCAACAAAGACCTACAACATCATCTTGCTGCAAATGGAGTCACTGTGCATCGTTCAACCATTCCGCACACTTTACAAAAGGAGATGCTGTATGCGAGAGTGATGCAGATGAAGCCTTTTCTCCGCCCACGGTACAAACAGGACCGCTTGAAGTATGCTAAAGCACATTTGGACAAGCCAGTTTCATTTTGGAATAAGATGCTGTGGACTGATGAAACTATAATTGAGTTATTTGTGCATAACAAGGGGCATTATGCATGGAGGAAAAAGAACACAGCCTTCCAAAAAAAAAAAAAAACACCTGCTACCTACAGTAAAATATGGTGGTGGTTCCATCATGCTGTGGGGCTGTGTGGCCAGTGCAGGGACTGGGAATCTTGTCAAAGTTGAGGGACGCATGGATTCCACTCAGTATCAGCAGATTCTGGAGACCAATGTCCAGGAATCAGTGACAAAGCTGAAGCTGCAACGGGGCTGGATCTTTCAACAAGACAACAACCCTAAACACTGCTCAAAATCCCCTAAGGCATTCATGCATAGGAACAAGTACAACTTTCTGGAATGGCCATCTCAGTCCCCAGACCTGAATATAATTGAAAATCTGTGGTGTGAGTTAAAGAGAGCTGTCCATGCTCGGAATCCTGAATGAACTAGAGATGTTTTGTAAAGAGGAATGGTCCAAAATACCTCCAACCACAATCCAGGCTCTCATTGGAACCTACATGAAGCATTTAGAGGCCGTAATTTCTGCAAAAGGAGGGTCTACTAAATATTTATTTCATTTCTTTTATGTGGTGCCCAAATGTATGCACCTGCCTAATTTTGTTTAAACAATTATTGCACACTTTCTGTAAATCCAATAAACTTTATTTCACTTCTCAAATATCACTGTGTGTGTCTCCTATATGATATATTTAACTGACAATTTTTATCATAACTACCAACGATTTATACAGGAGAATCATGACGATTAGCAAGGTTGCCAAAACTTTCGCATCCCACTGTATATAGAGTGGGGTTTAGTACTGTAGTAGCTAGGCCTATGTTTAACATTGAAAGCAACTTACTAAAGGTGTTCACAGCTTCGGCTGATAAATGGTTTGGCACCATACTTGACCTGAGGAAGTGTCTTTTTAAGAAAGTGCCCAATAAATTTCTTGTATTTTTTAGAAAAGGACTACTGAATTATTGAGGTAGGAAATATTTTATTTACTTTATTATTTTGGATATATAGATATAATTATTATTCGTCACATTACTGAAGTACCCCGGGCGCCTCCTACCCTCTACTGTCATTTACCCCGTGACAGGGGTCCCCACTACCCCAGGTGGCCTTTCCAGGAGTTGCGACCTCCAATCAACCCTCACAAGCCGAGTGGGGGCGGTACCTCCCCACACGCACGTCTCGAGTGGTTGCCTCCTTATGCAACCCTGTGAGTATAAATTTGTCTTCTTGAAACATATAAACTTGAAAACTAGCGATAATACACAGGATCGGGCTCCCGGGGGCCTTTTGTTTTTTTATCTCCTCTACAAGCCTCATATTTTTATCATTGAGGCCTCTTTCACAGTAGGGTGCTATGTTTTGATGCAACCTTAAAGTCGCAACGCAAATTACAACGCAACGCCCCCAAAAAGTCGCAACGCAACTTAATGCCCTGTTATGGTCGCATACAGTATGCTTCCAAGTCATTACTGAGCATGTGCAAACAGTCCAACGCAGTTAATAACGTGTATAACGCACAGCATGCAGCATTTTCTAATAACGCTACACGGTACACACAAACGCAACGAGTGCACTGTGAATGTCACACAGACTTAGTATTGCTGTGCGTTAGTCTGCGTTGAATCACTTTCTAACGTGCAACTTTAACGTCACACTGTGAAAGAGTCTCAAACAACCAGAAAGCACACTTTTCCGGCATAGATCCCCATCGGTGCTGGTTAACCGAGGCTCTACTCTATCTAGAACAGAGATGAGCAGAAACTACGCCAGTGCGAATTTACGCACCGTAGTTCGCATCTACGCATCGTAGTTCATAGGCGAAGTTTCAAACCTACGCTTACGAATTTACGCGTAGCGAAGTACCGTTACGCGTAGCTTACGCCCACTATGCGTAGTTAACATGGGTATTGTGTAGTGAACTACGAATGCGTTACTCGCGTCTAATTTTCCGCATGCGATTGTATGCATACAAATTTACGCATGGAAAGGGGAATGTACGCATAGAAGGGTTCCAAGTATATGCATTTCTAAAGAAATTAATGCGTACAATTTTCTGCATACCGGCATAAGTATCTGCATACTCTACGCTTTGCACTACGTGTAATTGCGTATTTTAACGCGTATTCTACGTAATGCATACGAAGCGAATATTTGTTTTCGAAGCCGTAGTTTGGCGAAGCGTAATTGCGTAAAACTACGCGTATTTCCAGCGTAGCGAAGTTGGCTGACTACGACCATCCCTGATCTAGAATGTGTTCAAGACTTTAGGCACCCTGACTAGATTTTATTACTGTACCTATATTGTCCCTGGGACAACCAGTTTCCCTATAAAACCCTAAAGCTGCATGGAGGTCCTAGGGACAGGAAGTACAAGAAACTTCTTCAGTGGGAAAACAGGAAGCAATCCCCCCAAAAAACTGAATCCCAGTACTAGTAGAGACAAAAAGGACACACAGACACGGAGAGCCCGCTCTGGCGTTTAATCGCCTAAAAGGTAATAATGTGTCAAGGTAGAAATATACTCACAAAGATGGGTTGCTTCCAGAGGCAACCACTCGTATGGGCATGTGGGGAGGTACTGTCCCCACTCGGCCTTTTAGATGGGAATTTCGGTCGCTGCCCCAAAAAAGGTTCACCCTGCAACCAAGTTGTGGGGTGAGTACCCTACCAGTGTAGGGTGCAGAGGATAGACTGGAACAAGTGTAGGAGGCGCCCAAAAAAGTAAACAAATAATCAATATACGGTAGGGAGATTGTAATCATACCTTAAAAAGGAGGCTCACAAGGATTTTCAATAATAAGGTGTCAAAATTTTATGTAAACACTGTGACAACACGTTTCTTGGCGTAAGCCGCTTCCTCGGGTTAAATATGTGCCAGAAGCATATAAGTCCAGATCAGTGGTGCTTTTTACAAAAAGGAATCCCCTTCCACAGTATCTAAAAATAAAACCCCAAAACTAGGTGTGTGGGGTCTTAAAAAGAAAAGGTTCTTAGCTGCTGTAATAAAACTGAAACGTGCCTGTGAATAAACCTTTGACTTGGCGCAGCTTCAAGAGTCAGCCTCCCCCACGGCGATGAATTTTAATTTGTACGTCATAACACTGTGTTCAATAGAGCCGCACACCGCGTCTGTGTGACACATTGCTCTTCTGCAGGTGGTAAAGTTTACATTCATCCTCAGAACTGTTATTTAATGAACGTATTAAACTCGTCCATCTTCGGGTGGCTGCCCCCCCTTTCCCACGACTGGTAAAGCTCTCATCCACTGTCTGATATTGGAGGTGCGTCCTTCGGAGCTGAGTTCATATTTCAGCAATGTGCTGTGTTCCAATAACCGCACATACATCTCACTCAGGGACAGTCACCCTGTACAAAGTATGAGCAGAATTTCAACTGCTCTGATCTATGTCTAGATCGGTGCCAAGTTCTGAGATCTGTACCGGGCAGGCAGATATTCCAGCAGTTCTCTGCTCTGTTCAGCTCCTCGCTGAGAGAGATGGTCAACCAGCTGCTAAAATTTTTTGGCTTGTAGGCAAATGTAACGTCTATTGCCATAATTATTATCAACTACTCTACTACTACTCTACTAGTGGTGCTGCATTACAAACATACAGGGACCCAAACAGAGCAAGGCAATGAGGTGCCCCCAAATAGCGTTAGGTAGCCAGATGTGCCACTGTGTATTAGGTAGGTACATGTGCACCTCAAATGGTAATAGGAAGGCAAAGTTACCCTGCCCCCTCCCCCCAGATTCTAGGAAGCCAGATGTGCCCCGCCCAAAAAAAAAGTAATAGGAAGCAATATATGCCCCCCTAATATTAGGTAGCCACTGGTGCTGCCCAATCCCCAAACAGTAATAGGTAGCCAGAGGCGGCCCCTGGTGCTAGACAGCCAGATGTGTCCCCTAGCATTAGGTAGCTATGTGTAACTCAGTATTAGGTGGCCAGATGTGTCCCCCAGTATAAAGTAGTCAGATGGGCCTTCCAGTATTAAAGTGGACCCAAACCAAACATTTTTTTTAATTAAAAATATTTAGTTGCACCACTCTGACACATACACAGATAAATAAACACTCCTTCAAACCTATGAGCATTTCAGTGCATGCTTTTCACCCTTCTCTTTTAATAACTAGGGTTACACTGGGGGCAGCCATTAGCAATTCCTCCAATGCCGGACACCATCTACTCCACCAGTTTGCCGGATTCTGTCCCGGCAATATGAAAGGAAGGGAGGGGTTCCTCCAATAAATGTAAAATATTTTATATTTGTCATCATACAGCTGAAAAAAGGCTGCTATTTATCATTATAATTTAGAAAATAGATTTCATTTCTGAAATCTTGTATTTTTAATTTGGGTCCACTTTAAATAGCCATATGTGCCCCGCAGTACCTGGTAGCCAGATGTGCCATCGTTTGTTAGGTAGTCAGAGGTGCTTCCCAGTATTAGGTAACCAGATATGCCCTTTTTCCCCAGAGATGGCACCCATCCAAAGTGGTGAGTGAAGTACAGTCTGTAGAGATGTAAAGATAGGATGAAAAGAGTCCCGCTGCACCTGAATCCAGTATAGAAATCCGATCTTGGGACATCTGTGGATGAAAAGTAAAACAGCTGAAGCGTGTCGGAGCTAAATCCTCCCCATCTCCATACTCGCATTCACAGACTACATCTCCCAGCATCCAGTGCGGCGGCCCTGTTGTGCGCTTCTTTGCCTGAACTTCAAAATGTGGCACAGCTTGAGTCACTCCTGGGAAGGATGGAAGATCCCCTCACCATAAGGCACTGTAAGGAATTACCATAAGGCACTGTAGGCACGGGCCTACAGGCGCCTGATGATGGAATGGTGGCTCACTCCCCTCCCTAGTGCCTCCTTCCCTCCCTCCCTATGCAGAGTCCTGATGCGATTGTAAATGAGAGGTTACTCACTCTGTTCTCCACTGATGAGATCTCGCTTTAGTCGAGGGCAACACTACTCACTACTGAGGGTACGTCTGGCTACCTAATGCTAATTGACACCTGCATACTAGCTACCTATGACAGGCAAGGGAAGTAAGGGAGGAGTGACAGCTGGGACAGCCAGCACACTTGTGGTGCGGTTCGGTGGGGGGTTGTAGGATCATAAAGGGAGAAGTCTAAGATGCCAGTACATCTGTGCCTATAGGCTCCTGTGATATAAATCCGGGCCTGGATCCGCTACAGACAGAGGACCAGAGGAGCAGCACCTTGTAGGTAAGTAATGACGCTCACCCCAACACCCACACCTCGGACAGCACACTCAATTATAAACTCCCTTATGGGTAGGTTAAATTTATAATTTTTTATCTCCGGGTGCTCAGTTGCCTTTAAAGGACAACTGAATTGAGAAGAATATGGAGGCTGCCATACTTCCTTTTAAACAATACCAGTTGCCTGGCAGCCCTGCTGATATATTTAGCTGCAGTAGTATCTGAATAACACCAGAAACAAGCATGCAGCTAATCTTGTCAGATCTGACAATAATGTCAGAAACACCTGATCTGCTGCATGCTTGTTTAGGGTCTATGGCTAAAAGTATTACAGGCAGAGGATCAGCAGAACAGACAGGCAACTGGTATTGTTTAAAAGGAAATAAACATGGCAACCTCCACCTACTTCTCACTACAGTTGCCCTTTAAAGGGAACCTAAACTGAGAGGGATATGGATGTTTCCTTTTAAACAATACCAGTTGCTTGTCAGTCCTGCTGATCTATTTGCTGCAATAGTGGCTGAATCACACACCTGAAAAAAGAATGCAGCTAATCCAGTCTGACTTCAGTCAGAGCACCTGATCTGCATGCTTGTTCAGGGGCTGTGGCTGAAAGTATTAGAGACACAGGATCAGCAGGAGAGTCAGGCAACTGGTATTATTTTAAAAGGAAAAATACATGTGCTTCTCAGTTTAGGTTCCCTTTAAGTGTGACTAGAGGTGGGGGCTTCATATAAATTTCCATGACTGCTTATCGCCCCTCCTTCTCAATCCATAGAACAGTACACACCTTGCCTAAAGTGTGTCTGTACACTGCTTAATTCCCAAATTGTTGCCCTAATGATCAATTAATGATCATTTAACCACTTCACCACTGAAGGTTTTTCCCCCTTCTGGACCAGAGCTATTTTCACCTTTCAGCGCTCCTTCCATTCATTCGCCAATAACTTTATTACTACTTATCACAATGAAATTTTATTCTAAAAGCATCTTAATGGGAATAATAAGAAAAATGGGGAAAAAATCCTTATTTCTCAGTGTTTAGTCACTATATTTTTAAAATGAAACATGCTACTGTGATTAACCACTATTTCCACCACTACAGTCTATCTACGTCCTCTGTGACTTCACCTAAGCCACGAGGATGTAGATATACGTCTTGTAGCTGAAGCAGTGCTGTGCTTGATTGGGCTGGTTCCTGTGCAAGCCTCCGGAACTGTCTGCTGCAGCACTAATTGGTGAAAGAGAATATATGTTCCCTGAGCCAATAAGATTCATTTTTACCATTAAAAATACTTTTATTTTCTCAGTTCATAGTGAAAAATACACACTGTAGCATTATTTCAAAATCAAATTTGCTCATTATAAATTATTAGAAGAACATACTTTAAGTTTTGTGATAAATGGTAGAAATAGCCAAATGATCCTCGACAATGCCGGATACTGGGGACTGTACTGTAGTACGTATATTTTGAGCACACTATGACATGGAACAGACTGTTACATTCAGCTGAGACAAAAAAAAAAATAAGTCTGCTTTTTAAAGTTTTTTTAAGTTTTTAAACATAACATAAAACATAACATAAATCATTTTAGGAGTGGGAGGATAGATACAAATGTTTATCTCTTCACTTAAATTTCACTTTAATGGTACGATTCTTTGGACGATCATTTGATTAGAGACAATTGTTCGGGCCTACTAACGGAAGGACAGCTGCTATCTCATACAATCAGATTAATGGCATCGATACGAAAAACTAAATTGATTTTACAATCGAATCAGAGAATCGATCGCCCATAGAATCGTATCGTTAATGGGCACATTAAGTAGAATTTTTAGAACCAAGCTAGCAATGCCAGCTTTCAGAATATCTCAGCCTAACGCAAACACTTCGGTATGGGAAAACATTTTACTGCTGTTCTTAACAAGCTGGTCAGTAAATGCTGATGACCTTAAAAAAAAAAACAGGGCTTAGATAAACAAGCGAACGCATTGTCCTAAGTAATGAACAAGCTCCGGAGTATTTCCTTACCCTGGAAGTCGTATTCTTCCACTGTTTATAATAAACTCCACATTATTTTTTCACATAGGTCTGAGAATGTTCACTTAATCACTTTATGGGTTTGTGTGATTGGCCCAAACAATGATGGGAGTCGTCCAATAATCAAAGTCCCAACAAACTAAAACTTACTCTGCAAATTAGCTTTAGGCCAAGGCGTTAAACTAACAATGCTATGGAAACGTATTGACAGAATACAGGGACGGAAGGCTGAAAACAAGGGGTAGCTGAGGAGGACACCCCAACAACACAAAGACACGGAGACCATAAGATTGAGGAAAAGTCCAAGATTTAGATTTCCATGAATTATGGATGAAAATCCTTGTTTACCCCAGATCTATGCAATAAAACAAAAATGTTTTTAACCACTTTGCATCCAGGCTTTGTTTCCCACTTATGGACCAGAGCAGTTTTTACATTTTAGCTATGTCCCTATTTAATCAACAATAACATTATATCTACTTATGACACCTAAATGAAATATATATCGTTTTTTTTCAAGATTACCTAGGTTTTCTTTGTATGGCATTTTTTCCCTCAAACAATTTTGTTTTCTATGCATTTTAATAGGAACAAGATGAGAAAAATAGAAAAAACATATTATTTCTCAGTTTTACCAATTCCAGCTTAAAAATAAAAAGCGCCATTGTAGATAAAAAACACAAATTTTATTTGGCTATTTTTTCTGTTCATCACAAAAACTTAAATTACGTTCCTGTCACATTTATGGTGAAGATATTTGATTCTAAAATGATGCTACAGTGTGTATTTTTCACACTGTACAATCATGTAAAATATACTAAGAAAGTGAGGACTAGTGATGTCGCGAACCTCCGATTTTCGGTTCGCGGATGGTTCGGTTCACGTAAAAGTTCGCGAACCGCAATAGACTTCAATGGGGAGGCGAACTTTGAAAAATAGAAAAAATTATGCTGGTCAGAAAAGTGATGGAAAACATGTTTCAAGGGGTTTAACACCTGGACCCCCAGGTGGCGGAGTGGGATAGACACCAAAAGTCCCGGGGAAAAATCTGGATTTGACGCAAAGCAGCGTTTTAACGGCAGAAATCACATTGAATGCTAAATTGCAGGCCTAAAGTGCTTTTAAACATCTTGCATGTGTATACATCAATCAGGGAGTGTAATTAGAGTTCTGCTTCACACTGACGCACCAAACTCACCGTGTAATGCACAAACAGCTGTTTGCGCAGTGACGGCCGTGCTGGACTGGTGCACACCATGGCGAGAGTGCAGGCCGTGGCAGTTTTCCAGCCCATATGGTCGCCGGGCTGTGGTAGCTCGATGATAGAACAGTGACTGTCCAGCTGATCAAATTTGGTCTGTCCACAATGAAGCAATGACCTTATTATCTTCTTGTATGTAGGTAGGCATAGGTAGGAGTCCCAGTATAGGTAGGTAGGCATAGGTAGGTCCCCTAGTATAGGTAGGTAGATAGGTGTCCCCGTATAGGTAAGTAGGTGCCCCAGTAATTAGGTAGGCATAGGTAGGAGTCCCAGTATAGGTAGGTAGGCATAGGTAGGAGTCCCAGTATAGGTAGGTAGGCGCCTCAGTAGTTAGCTAGGCATAGGTAGGAGACCCAGTATAGGTAGGTAGGAATAGGTAGGAGTCCCAGTATAGGTAGGTAGGCATAGGTAGGTCCCCTAGTATAGGTAGGTAGATAGGTGTCCCCGTATAGGTAAGTAGGTGCCCCAGTAATTAGGTAGGCATAGGTAGGAGTCCCAGTATAGGTAGGTAGGCATAGGTAGGAGTCCCAGTATAGGTAGATAGGCGCCTCAGTAGTTAGCTAGGCATAGGTAGGAGACCCAGTATAGGTAGGTAGGAATAGGTAGGAGTCCCAGTATAGGTAGGTAGGCATAGGTAGGTCCCCTAGTATAGATAGGTAGGTAGGTGTCCCCATATAGGTAAGTAGGTGCCCCAGTAGTTAGGTAGGCATAGGTAGGTGTCCCAGTATAGATAATTAGGCAGGGTCTGGCTGGCACAGTAATAACAATTACCAAGGTCCAGCTGCAACAGATAGGGCTGTATAATGTCAGTGTCAGTGAGCAACACACAAAAAAAAAAAAACACATCAGGAGAACATTAGCTCTCAAAAGAGCTGTTGAGGGGTGCTATTTTAGCAATAACAATCAGCCAGGAGCAAGCCAAGAGCCTAACTAATCTTTCCCTAGGAGAAAAAATCTGCAGCAGCTCTCCCTAGTCTGTCTATTTGCAGCAGGCAGACGAGTGAGTGTCATGGCCAGCGAGCCTGCCTTATATAAAGGTGGCTGGGGCTCCAAGGCTTAGTGTAGCCTGAATGGCTACAATGTGCCTGCTGACTGTGATGCAGAGGGTCAAAGTTGACCCTCATAGTGCATTATGAGGCGAATCGAACTTCCGCAAAAGTTCGCCTAGTCCAGGCGAATGCGAACCACCAAAGTTCGCATGGAACCGTTCGCCGGCGAACCGTTCGCTACATCTCAAGTGAGGACCCTGCCAAAGGCATACAATCTAAGGGGGGGGGGGGGGGAGGGGAGGAGGTGGACACACTTGGTAGGGCTGTAGAATAAATATATTCAGTAGAGAGTAAGGCCTCTTTTCCATGAACTATTGAGCTGTGTGCTCAGCAAGCAGTTGCCAGGCAGCAGTGAGCAGTTACCAGGCAGCGACAAGCAGTTACCAGGCAGCAGTGAGCAGTTGTGAGAGTTTGAGAGGCATTTCACTGCCTAGAAACAGTTTGTGGAAAAGAGGCCTTAGAGAATGATTATTAATTGTAATTTAGAGGGAAAATAAACCCTTTTTTAACTGTTTTATTTGTTTTTATTTGTGGGTTGTAGTTTTTTTTTTTTTGGGGGGGGGGGGGGGGATAGGGAGGGGGTAGTACTGTCAATAGGTTTTGTTTTTTATAACAGGAAAATGGTTCTTTTTAAAGAGAAAACTCAGGAGAAAAAGTTGCATATGGGCCACTTTATTTATTTTTACATCATAAGCTGAGAGGGACAGAGTTCTACCCCTACTACCAGTATCTTCATGTTAATGCTGTATACTTTGTTAGGTGTTGTCTGTATTAGTTACTGTTACATTTATGTTGTACACTGCATGCATATTATGCGCATGCATCTCACCTTATACAACACATGGAAAGATGAAAGTACTGTAAGTAATAAAAAGACTGTGTTGTTTATTTAAAGCTTTACTTTTACAGATGTGGAGATTCAATGGTTGGATTCACACTGAAGTTCGGTCAGCAGTGCGTTCGGTGGACGCCATTTGCAGCATCTTTGGGCCATGCATAAGGGCCCGTTTCCACTTGTGCGGTGCAAATTCACTGCGGAAAACGCGAAAACTAATTTGCATGCGGATGCGAATTTTACCATGAATTCACGTACGTTTTCATGTTTTTTTGTAAGTATGCGAATTTAACTATGTCAGTGCATGTGTGCTTTTACATTGATTTTAGGTGAAAATGTACGCGAATTCGCATAGTGAAAAACGCATGCAAATTTCCTATTAATTACATTGTATGCGAATCGCACACCGCCTTGCAGATGGCTCTGCTGTGCAGATTTTTCCTGCACAGAAAAACGCTTTGTTTTCCTGACAAAGTGCAAACAGGCTAATTAAGTTGTATTGGTTGTGTGAATCTGCGTGCAGAAAACGCATGCAGATTCGCGATAGTGGAAACGGGCCCTTAGGCTGTATTCACACCTGCGCTTTCAAAATGCAGGAGTGATTTTTCGCGATTTCATGCAGAAAAATCACTGAACACTGCGGCGATTTTGGCGCAATCACATTTTGGGCTTCTATAGCACTGAAACACGATTGCCTGGAAATCGCCGAAATCGCGGAAAAATGCTCTAGTGTGAATGGGGCCTTATAGAACACTGTCAGCTCAGCACTGCATTTGTTCCTGATGCACCAAAAACCTCAAAGGCCTAGTGCACACCAGAGCGGTTCTGCTGCGGTTTGCGATCCGCTTGCGGGTGCGGATCCGCTAGGGTAATGTATTTCAATGGGCTGGTGCACACCAGAGCGGGAGGAGTTTTGCAGAAACGCATACTCCCGGGCTGCTGCAGATTTTGGATTGCGGATGCGTTTCTGCCTCAATGTTAAGTATAGGAAAAACGCAAACCGCTCTGAAAAACGGCACTTCAGAGCGGTTTGTCAGGCGTTTTTTGTTATAGTAGCTGTTCAGTAACAGCTTTACTGTAACAATACATGAAATCTACTACACCAAAAACGCTTCCCAAAACCGCAAAATGCTAGCTGAAACGCTACAGAAAAATAAGAAAAAGCGTTTCAAAATCTGCTAGCATTTTGCGGATCTGCTAGCGGGTTTTGGTGTGCACCGGGCCTACATGTTTATTTTAAAAATGTTAAACTCGTGTTTGTATATATATATTTTTTCTATAGAAGTTTCATTTTTTTTTAGTTCTAAATATAATGAATAAATAAAATAAATATAACTTCTTTTAAATGAGTGGAGGAACAGAGAAGTACCAAAAAAAAAAAACCTCAAAATGTTTTTGTTGTGTTTTTTCAACTTTATATTTATTGAAGACATTTTTTTTTTCAAGAACAAAGCAAGCAATGCAATCGAGAAGAAGAAAAGAAAGAGAAAACAAAATATAGAACATGCAGACATAGTCATGCGTTTAGAGAAGATTGCCAAGCAAGCCATGGGTTCCAGATACAGTATTAATACATTTGTCATGCTGTTAATAGAGAAAGTCAACTGTTGCAAATGATAGATGCCCTGGATTTTGTGGAAGTCTGGAAGAATCACATTTTTTATTTTAAATACTCTCAAAGCATTTTTTAATTGTAATTATATATTTTTTGCTTGTTCTAAATATAGTTAGTAAAAAAAAAATAAACAAATAAAACACTAAAATAAAACACTGCGTGTTTCCTTTAGGCTACTTGCAGACCAAGACGTTGCATTAGGTGCCACGTTAAGGTCGCATAACGTGCACCTAACGCATCGTATGGTGCTGCAAGATAGGACAGTAGAGTGAGCCGCGTTAGGCGGCTCTGTCCCTATAAGGTCTCCCAGAGTGGCGCTGATTGGCCAGCGGGACCACGTAATGCGGAGCGAGACACTCCGCATCACGTGGTCCCGCCGGTCAATCAGCGGCCGCTAGGGATGGTCGGAAATGCCAATTTCCGATTCCGCGGTAAATCCGCATTCCGCCATTGCCAAATACTGATTCCGCTTTCCGCTACCAATTTCCGCATTCCAATGCGGAATTTCCGTCGGAAATCGCGGAAATTCCGCCCAACTTTAACATCGATTTTCTCAAAAACTATAAGGTCTTTTTGAAAACTTTTTTTGCATCTTGTTCAGGAGATTCTGATTAATAAACCCTGAAAATTTGGTGTTTTTAGGACTTACGGGGGCTTTGCTATTAATCGCTATATTCGGCGGATTTTTACTGTAATGTAAATGCAGAAAATAGGCAGATGCAGATTTTCTGCATTTTACATTACAGTAAAAACCCGCCGACTTTAGCGGTTAATAGCAAAGCCCCCGTAAGTCCTAGAAACACCAAATTTTCAGGGTTTATTAAAGAGACTCCGTAACAAAAATTTCACCCGGTTTTCTTCCATCCTACAAGTTCCAAAATCTATTCTAATGTGCTCTGGCTTACTGCAGCATGTTCTACTATCACCATCTCTGTAATAAATCAACTTATCTCTCTCTTGTCAGACTTGTCAGCCTGTGTCTGGAAGGCTGCCAAGTTCTTCAGTGTTGTGGTTCTGTGATGCATCTCCCCCCTCCAGGCCCCTCTCTGCACACTGCCTGTGTGTTATTTAGATTATGGCAGGTTCTCTCTGCTCTATTATCTTTTACAAGCTGGATAAATCCTCCTCTGAGCTGGCTGGGCTTTCACATACTGAGGAATTACATACAGGCAGAGCTGTCTGCACTCTGCAGGAAGAAACAGCCTGACACTTCAGTGGAAGATAGCTGCAGGAGGAAAGAAACACACAAATGATCTCTTGAGATTAAAAAGGAAGGCTGTATACAGCCTGCTTGTGTATGGATGTATTTTCTATGTGTGGACATACTGTACATCAACCTACTTCCTGTTTTGGTGGCCATTTTGTTTGTTTATAAACAAACTTTTTAAAACTGTTTTTAACCACTTTTAATGCGGCGGGGAGCAGCGAAATTGTGACAGAGGGTAATAGGAGATGTCCCCTAACGCACTGGTATGTTTACTTTTGTGCGATTTTAACAATACAGATTCTCTTTAAGCAGAATCTCCTGAACAAGATGCAAAAAAAGTTTTCAAAAAGACCTTATAGTGTTTGAGAAAATCGATGTTAAAGTCGGGCGGAATTTCCGCGATTTCCGTCGGAAATTTCCGCGATTTCCGGCGGAAATCCGCCTAACGCACTTGCATTACCGATTTCCGCATTCCGATGCGGAAATGCAATTTCCGATCGGAATTTCGAATCCGAATGAGCATCCCTAGCGGCCGCCAGTGCAGTGCATATTAAGTAGCCATGTGCGCGGCTACTGTAGCTGGCTCTCCCCGCCTCCTCTCCGCCCCCCACTGAGCATGTGCAAACAGTCTAACGCGGCTATAGCCGCTCTAACGCCGTAGCATGCTGCACTTTCCGGACAACGTGCAGCGTTACATGTAACGCAACGTGGGCTGTGTGAACAGCCCACTTGTGTTACATTGCTGTGCGTTGGGGGAGCGTTACAGGCGCACGTTACGTCCCTGTGTGGAAGCAGCCTCAAATCAGTGGAGGCAATTATACAGGCTCGTTCACACTATGAGCCTTTCCGTTGTTTTTTTTTTTTTAAAGAGAAACCGTGACCATGAATTGAACTTCATCCCAATCAGTAGTTGATACCCCCTTTACCATGAGAAATGTATTCCTTTTCACAAACGGATCATCAGAGGGGTCTGTACGGCTGATATTGTGGTGAAGCCCTCCCACAGAAGACTCAGTGTTTACCAGGGTCAATAAAACAGATTTCATGATTATAATAATTATTAATATTGATTTATAAAGCGGCAACATATTCTGTGGTGCTGTAAATCTTTTTGTAGTCAAAACACAAAAAATTCCTTAACCCATTCGCGTTCCGTCGTTTTCACTTGAGAAATGTTCACCTCCCATTCATTAGCCTATAACTTTATCACTACTTATCACAATGAACTGATCTATATCTTGTTTTTTCCGCCACCAATTAGGCTTTCCTTGGGGGTACATTTTGCTAAGAGTCACTTTACCATAAATGTATTTTAACAGGAAGAATAAGAAAAAAACGGAAAAAATTCATTATTTCTCAGTTTTCAGCCATTATAGTTTTAAAATAATACATGCCTCCATAATTAAAAGTCACGTATTTTATTTGCCCATATGTCCCAGTTATTACACCGTTAAATTTATGTCCCTATCACAATGTATGGCGACAATATTTTATTTGGAAATAAAGGTGCATTTTTTCCGTTTTGCATCTATCACTATTTACAAGTTTAAAATAAAAAAATATAGAAGTATTTCATCTTTACATTGATATTTAAAAAGTTTAGACCCTTATAAATATTTACATGTTTTTCTTTTTATTTATTGTAATGTGTTTTTTTTTTTATATTAAACATTTTATTTGGGTAGTTTTGGGAGGGTGGGATGTAAACATGTGATTTATAATGTAAATGTGTGTTTGAATTTTTTTTTTTTTTACTTTTAGTTGTAGTTTTACTTTTTGGCCACAAGATGTCGGCCATGAGTTTGTTTACATGACATCACTCTAAGCGTAACACACGCTTAGAGCGACGTATGGGGTACGTTACAGCCAGAAAAAGCGAAGCTTCCGAGAGAAGCTGTCGCTTTTTCAGCGGGGGAGAGGAATCACCATAGCCCGATACACTGATTGCCTGGCTAACGAACCGCGGCCCGGGAGCGCGCGGTAGCGCGCATGGTTCCTGGACGTAGTTTCTACGTCCAGGAACCAAAATAGGTTAACGGGGGTGGGGCCTTAGTATTATATGGCGTAGTTAGGTTGGGGAGAGGGGGTGAGTAAACAAAATTGTGGATATTGTAATTTGTTATACATAAAGATGGTGTTCCTGATAGTAACTTTAATTTACACTGGAGGCCTGCTTTAAGGCCTAGTTCCCACGAGAGATGGTCGATAGGATGCTAATTATACCGACTTGTATGCAAATTTCATGCAGGTTGTTATTTGCCACTTGGAACTAAGCTAATCCAAATTGGTTGAAAATTGTATTCCATTGGTCTGGTTCCAAGTTGCGTACAATCTATATATATATAATAGAGTAAGTGCCTCAACCTTCAAGCAAGAAGAAGAAGTACTTTGCATTAGAAAATGTATGCGTGCTCAAACACCAAGTTTAAGGCCTCTTTTCCACGGACTGTTGAGCTGTGTGCTCAGCAAGCAGTTACCAGGCAGCAGTGAGCAGATACCAGGCAGCAACAAGCAGTGACCAGGCAGCAGTGAGCAGTTGAGAGGCATTTCACTTCCTATCAAGTATCAACAGTCCATGGAAAAGAGGCCATACCCTAGCAAGTCTGGCTTTGCAAATCTGGCCTAATTGGCTATTCATGAGGCAATGCTCATGCAAATACATGCACAAACCTTGTCACCCTGCTACATGCTACATTAACACTATCCAGGAGCGCCACGGGGAGGATTCCCAATGCCCCCGTTTTATACAACCGGGGGGACCGCAGGGTCCCAGGCTCTCTCACTGCCTGGGAACCACAGCTGCACCCCGGAGGGGGAGGCAGGGTGGCGCAGACGACCCCCCCAAGTGTGGCCAGCGCCGGGGAGAGCCGTCCGCACCCACCTCCCAATATTAAAAACAGGCACTTACCTTAACGTCCATTGCATTCTGCTACATGCGCATTAACTTGGGGGCACCACATGAGAAAGGAGAGAAGCATGGGTCACCCCAAGCTTTAGCGTTTAGGGCTGGCTCACATACAGCACTCCAGAAGGGGGGAGGAAAGGCGCAGACAACTCACTCCAGGGTTCACACCACCGGAGCAAGCCATCCACCACCTGCCTCCAAAGGATACAAACTGCACAAAATGCTTTCCATGAGAAAATTAATGCGCATGTAGCAGAACACAATGGACGTTAAGGTAAGTGCCTGTTTTTAATATTAGGAGGTGGGTGCGGACGGCTCTCCCCGGCGCTGGCCACGCTTGGGGGGGGTCGGCTGCGCCACCCAGCCTCCCCCTCCGGGGTGCCGCTGTGGTTCCCAGGCAGCGAGAGAGCCTTGGACCCCGCGTTCCCCCCTGTTGTATAAAAAGGGGGCATTGGGAATCCTCCCCGTGGCGCTCCTGGATAGTGCTAATATAGCATGAACTAATTCCCACAGGGTGACCGCTTTGCGGTATTGTTTTTTTGACCCTGCATAGTTTGGCATGCGAAAGCAAATGCATATTTGCATGAGCATTGCCTCATGAATAGCCAATTATGCCAGATTTGGAAAGCCAGACTTGCTAGGGCTAAACTTGGTGCTTGAGCACGCATAATTCTTCTCATGGAAAGCATTTTTTGCAGTTGTATCCTTTGGAGGCAGGTGGTGGATGGCTTGCTCTGGTGGTGTGAGCCCTGGAGTGAGTTGTCTGCGCCTGTCCAACCTCCCCCCCGGAGTGTTGTATGTATGTGAGCCAGCCCTGAGCTCTAAAGCTTGGGGTGACCCATGCTTCACTCCTTTCTAATGTGGTGCCCCCAAGTTAATGCGCATGTAGCAGAACGCAATGGACGTTAAGGTAAGTGCCTGTTTTTAATATTGGGAGGTGGGTGCGGACGGCTCTCCCCGGCGCTGTCCACACTGGGGGGGGGGGGGGGGGGGGCATTTGCGCGCCCTCCCCCTCCAGGGTGCCGCTGTGGTTCCCAGGCAGTGAGAGAGCCTGGGACCCCGCGGTCCCCCCCCGTTGTATAAAAAGGGGGCATTGGGAAGCCTCCCCGTGGCGCTCCTGGATAGTGCTAATGTAGCATGAACTAATTCCCGCAGGGCGACCGCTTTGTGGTATTGGTTTTTTGACCCTGCATAGTTTGGCATGCAAAAACAAATGCATATTTGCATGAGCATTACCTCATGAATAGCCAATTAGGCTGGATTTGCAAAGCCAGACTTGCTAGGGTTAAACTTGGTGTTTGAGCACGCATACATTTTCTCATGGAAAGCCTACTTCTTCTTGCTTCAAGGTTGAGGAACGTACTCTATTAGATAGATAGATGCAGCGTATGCTACGACGCGGGTTGGCTAGTGCACTATAAATAGCATTCATTCTCTCTGCTGCCCAGATCTGTACATGAAAGTTAAAGCGGACCTGAACTCTGAACTTCCTCTCTGCTTCAAAAGACAAGCAACAGCATAATAACCTTTAAAGAAAAACATTTCTTTGTTACAGCTGATACATATCCAGCAATAAATGGAAGCAGACATAGCGTTAACATCCTGTGTTTACAAATGAGATCTCTGCGTATCAGTCAGCTAACACAGCTGAGGGATCAAATTACAATGTATCTTGTCACAGATGAAGGGGGAATTAAACAGGCTAAACTCTCTAAATACACACAGGGTGCATTCCTCTATGTTTTCCTTCTGTCCTCCTGTGCAAGAGTTCAAAAAAGAGAGTTTGTAAATGTATAAACTTATAGAAATGATCCTAGTAGGAGGCGGAGTCGGGGCAGATTCCTCTGCAGTTGCTGCTCACATTTCTGCGCCGCTGAGCGCAGTGACCGCTGTGCCTGAAAACTCTCATGTTCAGCGACACCCCGCGGGCTGTAAAGTGGGCAGATTACACGGGGAAGGCATTTTATCTCTGCTGCTGGGAGGCGAGTGAAGAAGCGATACAGACGTGTTAAAAGTCAAGGAGGTGGCGGTGACAAAACAGAGTGGCCTGGTCACACTCTCTGCTGCGTCATGTGATCCCGAGACGGCATAGTCACACAGACATTTCCAGCAGTTAAAGGGGAACTCTGGAAACTGATAATAAAGGGCCTATTTCCCACCGCATGCGCTTTGGTAAGTTTCCTACAGCGCTTGCAATTTGTCAAGCATGAGGGGGCTTTATCGG
Source organism: Hyperolius riggenbachi (assembly GCF_040937935.1). NCBI lineage: Eukaryota > Metazoa > Chordata > Amphibia > Anura > Hyperoliidae > Hyperolius > Hyperolius riggenbachi. The sequence continues at coordinate 539,556,605 of NC_090647.1, read as the reverse complement.
GCTCCCTTACCACTGCTTGCGTTGCAATGTGATGTGATTTTACGAGGGTCATCCAGAAACTAAGAGCCATTGTATTTGTTACGCAAGGTATTCTTTCACCTCTTTCTTTCTCCTCTTCGTGCACAAGTGTGGTCACACCATGCCAGTACAGGAAGGAACTTACACTCCAGAAGACCACCGAGGCTCACCGAGGATGTGGGAAGCCTCTGGAGGACTTTCCTAGGTTATAGTGATGAGCAGAAATTACACCTGTGCGTAATTAAGTATTGTAATTCGCAATTACGCATCATAATCATAATGCGAAATTTGTAGTTAATTTCGTATGTAATTGTAAGCAGTCGTAATTACGCATGAATTTACACGTACTTTATGCGTAATTTCTTGCTGACTTTGGCAGTAAATACCAAAGGCCTCATACATACTATTGCTACCAAAATTGCTACATTTGTTAAAGAGAACTGTTTAAAGAATGTTATCTGCATACAGAGGCTGGATCTGCCTATACAGTCCAGCCTCTGTTGCTATCCCAAACCCCCTAAGGTCCCCCTGCACTCTGCAATCCCCCATAAATCACAGCCGTGCTGTGAGGCTGTGTTTACATCTGTAGTGTCAGTCTCAGCTGCTCCCCCGCCTCCTGCATAGCTCCGGTCCCTGCCCCCGTCCCTTCCCTCCAATCAGCAGGGAGGGAAGGGATGCAGACGGGGACTGGAGTTCTGCAGGAGGCGGGGAGAGCAGCAGACTGACACTATAGAGATAAACACAGCCAGCTCTGACAAGCTGTTTGTCAGCAGCGTGGCTGTGATTTATGAGGGATTGCAGAGTGCAGGGGGATCTTAGTGGGGTTTGGGATAGCAACAGAGGCTGGGCTGTATAGGCAGATCCAGCCTCTGTATGCAGATAATATTCTTCAAACCCAGCTCTGGTTCTCTTTAAGGAGAATAGTGGGTACAAGTTAAAAAAAGAAGTGTTCAAAAAGACCTTGTAGTTTTTGAGAAAATCGACTTTAAGGCTGCTTTCACAGTAAGACTTTACAGGCACACGTTAGAGCAGCCTGTAACACAGCCTAACTCACAGCAATGAAAACTAAATGTGCTGTTCACAGTGCCCACGTTGCGTTACATAGTAACGCAGCACGTTTAAACAAAGTGCTGCGTGCTGTACGTTATACGCGACTAAGCCGCGTTAGACTGTTTGCACATGCTCAGTAATGTTGGAAGAGGAGGTCTCCCCTCCTCCTCCGCGGCCAGCCACATGGCTAATTAATATTCACTGCACTGTGTGACGTGCAGTGTTTACTTCCTGGAGCGGCCGCTCTGTGCGGCAGTTGGCCGGCGGGACCACGTGATGCCGCATGCGTCCAAGAGTACGCATCACGGCATCACGGACGCATGAAGAGCCGCATAACGCGGCTCAATCTGACGTCCAACTTCAACCCCACTATGCATTGCGTTAGGGGCACATTATGCGACCTTAACGTGGCATCTGATCTTAGTGGGAAAGAAGCCTAAAAATACAAAGAAAATTGTTTTTTAAACTGTAATTTTTCTGAGTTTAAAAACCATTTTCCTTTGCATTTTTAACTAAATTTTCTCAAAAACTACAAGGTCTTTATGAAAAATTGCCCTTTTCACTTATGCCCACTCTTCTCCTTAACATATGTAGCCATTTTGATAGCAACAGCATTTGTGGGGGCTTTGCTATTCACTGCCAAACTCGTCACGGAATTAACTACTTTCGCCTTTTGGACATTGCTATTATGTCCAGAAGGCTACTTCTGCATTGCTCCTCGCGGCTGTGCACTCCTGCGCACAATCACGCACGTGCCCCCGTGCTGCTGCTCGTTAGTCTGGTGGTCAATGAATGGGAACACAGTTTCCATTCATTGATCAAAGTCCCCATTAGAAAGACTGACGGGCTTCTTTCAGGAGCCCTGATCTTTCTAAAGAAAAAAAAAATTCCTGTCCTCCCTTCACTTCCTGCTCACTCAAAGGACTAAAAAATGTTTTTGACTGTGGCCATTTTGTGGCCAAACAGTAAAACTACATCTACATACATTTTTTTTTAAATAAATACAATTTATTACATTTAAAAGTAACTGTTTACCCCCACCCTCCAAAAATACCCAAATACATAAAAAAAAAAAATACAATAAAAAAACAAAACAAAAAAAAAAACATAAATAGTTACCTAAGGATCTGAAATTTTTAAATATGCATGTAAAGAGGGAATATTACTATTATTTTTTAAATTATAAGCCTGTAAATTGTGATGGATGCAAAACTGTAAAAATGCACCTTTATTTCCAAATAAAATATTGGTGCCATACATTGTGATAGGGACATAATTTAAATTGTGTAATAACTGGGACAAATGGGCAAATAAAATATGTGGGGTTTAATTATGGTAGCATGTATTATTTTAAATCTATAATGGCCAAAACCTGAGAAATAATGATTTTTATCCATTTTTTCTTCAAGAAAACCTGTAACGAGAAAAAGTTCCCCTGGGGGTACTCACCTTAGGTGGGGGAAGCCTCCGGATCCCATCGAGGCTTCCCCTGTCTTCCTGTGCCTCACAGCGGCCTCGCTGTGCCCCTCCGAACAGCGGGGATGTAAATATTTACCTTCCCAGCTCCAGAGCAGGCGCAGTATCGGCTCTCCACTCGGAGATAGGCGGAAATAGCCGATCGCTGTCTCCTGCACCTGCGTAGTAGAGCGGACCCGACGGAGATCGGCTATTTCCGCCTATCTCCATGCTGAGAGCCGCAACAGCGCCACCGCTGGAGCCAGGGAAGGTAAATAAATGTAGCTTGTCAGGCTTGTTGAGACAGGATTGCTGGAGACTTCGGGGAGCCAGCGCCAGATTGCCTGCAGCTACAGGGGAAGGGGAAGCATCATTGGGACCCTAAAGGGGCCCATACACTGAGCCGATTTTCTGGCCGACCGATCGATCGAGATCGATCGATTGAAAATCGGTTGGCCAATCGACCGATCGATGGCCGATTTCGATGGATTTCTGTCGAACTGGCAGGATGGAAAATTTAGGTCGATCTGATGAGATTGCTTATCATTTTGCATTGGCCTTAATGGAAATCTGATGGCAAAAAAATGCCATCAGATCAAATTTCAATAGATTTCAAACTGAAATCTATTGGAATTCTATCCTGGTAAAAAATGTTCTAAAAACGCATCAGATAGATCATCAGATGCATTTCTTATCTATCTGCTGAGTGTATGGGCACCTTAAGGCTTTCCCCTTCCGAGATAAGTACCCCCCAGGGGACATTTTTTTTCAGTACAGGGTCTCTTTAATATTCCCGTTAAAATGCATTTAGAAAAAAATAATTCTTAGCAAAATGTACCACCCAAACAAAGCCTTAGGCTGGTTTCACAGTGGGATGTTACAGGCGCACGTTAAAGCAGCCTGTAACGCACCCCAACGCACAGCAATGAAAAATTAATGGGCTGTTCACAGTGCCCACTTTGCGTTACATTGTAACGCAGCACGTCTACATAACGTACTGCATGCAGTACTTTACATGCCGCTAAGCCGCGTTAGACGGTTTGCACATGCTCAGTAGGGTTTTTTTTCATTTTATGGGCGGAGAGGAGGCGGGGAGAGGCCGCTACGTAGCCAGGCACATGGCTACTTATTATTCACTGCACTTGCAGTGCTTACATCCTGGAGCGGCCGCGGATTGGCTGGCGGGACCACGTGATGCGGAGAGCTCCGCTCACGTGGTCTCTGCAGTGCCTCCGACAGAGCAGGAGCACCAAGATCTGCTTGTAACGCGGCTCTTGGTAGCGTCCTGCTCCAACACCACCAGGCGTTGCGTTAGGGGCACGTTATGCGACCATAACGTCCCCTAAAACGTTGCGTCCCACTGTGAAACCAGCCTAATTGAAAAAACAAGATTTAGATCAATTTATTGTGATAAGTAGTGATAAAGTTATTGGCGAATTAATGACAGGTGAAAGTTGCTCGGATGCTTAAGGTGAAAAACGACTGATGGCTGAAGTGGTTAATGATGAAAAAAAATTATGAAATGATGAAAAAATTGATTATACAAAATCAATTGAATTAACAATTTGTGATTAGGGCTGCTCAAATCCGATCCGGATGCTCCTCGGATAGTAGCTATCTGGATTTCTCCCAGTAATGCTTTGCGGCCTGGGCGGGCGGTTTAATCGTACCTATCATGACGTCTTCTTCGTCCATCCCTCAGCGCTTCCCACGATGCGCTCCAATCCGGCGTCACGTGACTAAAAACACTTCCTCCTTCCGGGTTGAAGGAGGAAGTGAATAGTCACGTGACGCCGGATTGGAGTGCATCGTGGGAAGCGCCGAGGGACGGACGAAGAAGACGTCATGATAGGTAAGATTAAACCCCCTGCCCAGGCCGCAAAGCATTACTGGGAGAAATCCGGATAGCTACTATCCGAGTAGCATCCGGATCGGATTTAAGCAGCCCTGTTTGTGATTACGTATAGGCGTAAAAGCGAAAATGTATGCAAAATTTTGCGTAATTATAATTAGCTGATTCCAATGATCACTGCTAGGGTTCTCTTTAACATGAACCACTCCCATCCCCAGTCCCTAACTCCCCTCCAACCTATAGGCGAGCAGTGTAATGCTACTACAACAAAATAATTGAAAACCTTGTAAAAGGATATGATAAATGCTTAAAGGATACCTTACCTAAATATATTTAAAAAAGGATGCCTACTGTGTGTGTGTGGGAGTTGTGCAGAGGCTTACTGCACTTCCTGTGCCCAGGCCTCACCCTACGTTCTCTGCCAATTTGCCCCATGCTTTCTGTATTGCTGATCAGCATGTTGGGTGCTCTCTGTGGACATACTATGCTGCGCATGCGCAGTATGTTCATTTGGGCACCTTAAGACCAGGCTCCCCAGAAACCATATGACATAAGTGCGTATGGAGGACACAGACCGTGCCAACCGTGCCGGGGCACGGAAGGTGCGGTAAGCCTCTGCACAACTCCTCACATACACTTTAGGGGCTTAATTAACTAAAACAAATAGCATGCCTTATCCGAGTTAACACGCCTTATCAGAGATAACACGCCATATCAGAGTTAACACGCCTTATCAAAGTTGACACTCGTTATCAGAGAAGCATAGCGAATGCTACGAACTTATGCCTGCTAATTGGCAATGACGAGAGCTCCACTCAGCCTGCCCTGAGCCCCTGTGGGTTCGTAGCGCTCGCTATTCTACTCTGGTAAGGAGTGTTCACTTTGATAAGGCGTGTTAACTCAGATAAGGCATGCTATTTGTCTTAGTGAATCAAGCCCTAGGTGTCCTTTTTTAAATATGTTTAGCACTAAGGTATCCTTTAAACAAAGGTGATTATGTGAAAGAATATGCAGAAGATGCAACATGTCTAAAATAAATTATTGTTATTATTATTATTATTATTATTTAGTACTAGCTGAAGACACGGCATTGCTCAAGTATGTATTTGGGTGTTGTTGGCTCTGCCCAATTTTCCTAAAGTTTGTGAGCTTTGGGGTGTTCGGCATCAAAAATGTGTGAATGGAAGCAGTTTAAATATTCCCATTGAAATCAATCAAACAAGTCTGATTGGCTGTTTGTGGCTCAGTGTCCTTTTTTTTTTAAATCCCAGTCACCCAATGACTAACCATCCCAGATTTAAGACCTTTGCCATTAACAGCGTAAGAATGGCAACAATTGAAATATTTGCCTTGAAAATCAATAGGTGAATTTTGATTGGCTGTTGTAGACTCCACCCACTTTCCTGAATATGAATCCCAGTCACCCAGTGACCAACTGTGCCAAGTTTGGGAACCCTGCGATGAACAGTCTAGGAATGGCTGCAGTTTACATTTTACCATGTAAAATTAATGGCTGAAATGCGATTGGCTGTTTTATGCTCCGCCCACTTTTCCAGAAATTTAAACTTCGGTCAACAAGTGTCCAACTGTGCAAAGTTTGGGGACTCTCACTTTATTACTGTGAGAATGGCAGCCTTTCAAATCTTCCCTTTTGACATCAATGGGTGAAATCTGATTGGCTGTTTGTGGTCCCATCCAGGTGTGCAGGGGGAAAGGTGACGACCCAGAACATAGCTTCCAAGATAGTAATGAATCAGAATCAGAATACTTTATTTCACCAAGCATGACAGGGTCACACCCAGAATTGGGTTTGGCACATACAAAGCTCAGCATCCACAAAGCACAGCAATAATGCAAAATACAGAACGATACAGGATTAACCTTACTGTAAATAACACATGATAATACAAGATAATGATGGGAAAAAAAAGAGTTCCTGTACCTTGTAGTCTTGGTTGAGATGACCGCTGACAGTCTTTGTCGCTTGCCGTGTCCACACGAACAAACCGTCGCACGAACCGTCACTCAACAGGTGTCTGTACAGATATTTGTACGCCCTGTGTATGGGCCTTAAATTCTAGTTTATATCTTTGAAAAGGACTAAGTATATTGTAATGCAATCTCAGATAGGCAAAAAGTCTCTGAAAAAACTTTATTGACACATATACAAAAATAGAAAAAATGGTTCTTCAATATCACAAATTGTGGGTCTTAAAAGCACATTGGTTGGTTTGAAACAACAATTGGTTGTAGCTTTATGGGTATTTAAACTTCAAGGCAACGACACATGCTCGTTTCGGGCTTTTGTATAGAGTTATATGCGCCCTTCATCAGGCCGTGTTACCCAGTTCTGTATCGCTCAACCAGGAAAAAAGACCAATCAGGCGAAGAGCCAAAAAATGGGGGGCATCTGAACCGACCAGATGCACTAGACCTTCCCAATGGCTGCAATAGAAAACTGCTGTGCGGGGATCCCCCCCTTAAATTCTAGTAACAGACCAAACTCCTAATGACAGACCAGACCCCTAGTAATAGACTAAATTCTAGTAACAGACCAAACTCCTAATGACAGACCAGACCCCTAGTAATAGACTTAATTCTAGTAACAGACCAGTCTCCCAATAACAGACCAGACCCCCAGTAATAGACCAAATTCTAGTAACAGACCAGACTTCCAATGACAGACCAGACCCCTAGAAATAGAACAAATTCTAGTAACAGACCAGTCTCCCAATGACAGACCAGACCCCTAGTAATAGACTAAATTCTAGTAACAGACCAGTCTCCCAATGACAGACCAGACCCCCAGTAATATAGACCAAATTCTAGTAACAGACCAGTCTCCCAATGGCAGATCAGACCCCTAGTAATAGAACAAATTCTAGTAACAGACCAGTCTCCCAATGACAGACCAGACCCCTAGTAATAGACTAAATTCTAGTAACAGACCAGTCTGCCAATGGCAGATCAGATCCCTAGTAATAGACTAAATTCTAGTAACAGACGAGTCTCCCAATGACCGACCAGACCACTAGTAATAGACTAAATTCTAGTATCAGACCAGTCTCCCAATGGCAGATCAGATCCCTATTAATAGACCAAATTCTAGTAACAGATCAGTCTCCCAATGGCAGATCAGATCCCTAGTAATAGACTAAATTCTAGTATCAGACCAGTCTCCCAATGGCAGATCAGATCCCTATTAATAGACCAAATTCTAGTAACAGATCAGTCTCCCAATGGCAGATCAGATCCCTAGTAATAGACTAAATTCTAGTAGCAGACCAGTCTCCCAATGGCAGATCAGATCCCTAGTAATAGACCAAATTCTAGTAACAGACCAGTCATCCAATGACAGACCAGACCCCTAGTAATAGACTAAATTCTAGTAACAGACCAGTCTTCAAGTGACAGACGAGACTCCCAGTAATAGACCACATTCTAGTAACAGACCAGTCTTCCAATGACAGACCAGACCCCTAGTAATAGTCCAAATTCTAGTAACAGACCAGTCTCCCATTGACAGACCAGACTCCCAGAAATAGACCAAATTCTAGTAACAGACCAGTCTTCCAATGACAGACCAGACCCCTAGTAATAGTCCAAATTCTAGTAACAGACCAGTCTCCCAATGGCAGACCAGACCCCTAGTAATAGTCCAAATTCTAGTAACAGACCAGTCTCCCAATGACAGACCAGACCCCTAGTAATAGACTAAATTCTAGTAACAGACCAGACTTCTAATGGCAGATCGGACTCCCAGTAATAGAACAAATTGTAGTAACAGACCAGACTCCTAATGGCAGACCAAACTCTAATGACAACAAGTCCCCCAGACACAGACTAGTCTCTCCAATGACAGAGGTATACTCCAATGATGCCCCAAACTTCAAAAACATATCAGACCCCAGTGACAGATGTGACAGTTAAGGCCCATACCCACGGAATGAGCGAATCGAGAACAAAAACGAGAAACAATACAGCGTTCTGATGACGGTGGGTGGGTACAGTCGCCACACGACCAACACTAAAGATCCATTGTTTCAGATCTTTAGCGATGCCTAAAGCCCGAGCACCACACAACGCCACTTTTCTCGCTACTTCCTCGCCCGCCAGGAACCACTCTTTTGCTTGTGCTCTTTCTCCCTCCACCTCCCCCGGATAGATACTTCTCATTAACAAGAGGCTGATGATGCGTTATGTATGGCATTGTGGCTGCTCTGTTGCCCAGCATGGATCGGTATTTAAACCCTTAGGCAACAGAGCTCGGGAGAAAATCTTCAGGTGAGTATATAGCTTTAGTGGCATGCTAGATCTCAGGACAGGAGGGGCACAATGTACGAAGACCTCACAGAAGGGAAGAGATTGGTTGCTAGAAGATGCAGCGAGGGAACGAATCTGCCTGGTACTGCTGTCAGTGTGGAGAAGTTTCCAGAGTAGTGGCTCAGTACCCAACTTGTTTTACTGAAGACACAGAAGAAGGGGAATGCTTGTATGGACATCAAACTAACATCTGAAGCAATCATGAATGATTATTTAGGCCATCAAACGTCTATAATGTACATTTAGAAGCACCATCAAGTTTGGTTACTGTCTTTGTTCACTGGAGAAACTCATGTCACCTGAGCACGTGTCCTTTGTCTCAGACTATGTCACGTAATACTTCTCGTTTGCTGCTGCTGGATGTCACTGGACAGCAGATGCTGCTGATTTGGACAGACACTGCTGTGTTTGTTCTTGTTTCAGATCTAATCATTCATGTTTGTGAGCTGGTGCTGTAGATTTGCTGTTGGGTAGAGGGGATAATAATAAGAAGGAAGGCAGATCGGTCTTCACATGAACATCACATGCCCCGACATCAGCACCGCCGTGGGATGACGTGTCAGAATGCTAAATGATTAATGGCTGCACGACTCCTCCTTTGCTGGTCACATAAACTCAGTCAGAGGACCAGTCTGGCTGTTTGCCGCACAGATAATAGGCAATATTGCAGTTCTAATTGCAGTTGGCTGAAGGTGTAATGGTTAAGGGCTCTGCCTCTGACACAGGAGACCAGGGTTCGAATCTCGGCTCTGCCTGTTCAGTAAGCCAGCACTAATTCAGTAGGAGACCTTTGGCAAGTCTCCCTTACACTGCTACTGCCAATAGAGCGCACCCTAGTGGCTGCTGCTCTGCTCTGGCGCTTTGAGTCCGCAAGGAGAAAAGCGCAATATAAATGTTATTTGTCTTGTCTTGTCTTGTCATTATTCGTGGAGCTGAAGCCCATTTTGAGGTAGAGGTCTAAATAAAACATATGATCTCAGTAAGAACCCAAACGTTTACTTTTACGATGTCATACATGTGGGCCAATTCACAAAGCACAAATTCACTAAAGCATGGATTTACCCACATCATTTTTAGTGCACCACGGTTAATTCTTATAAAGTCTTACTGCTCATAAATTAATGTTTGTTACCTGAGATGTAAAAAAAAAAAGAAAAAGAAAAATCTGCATACCTGGGACTTCCTTCTGCCCCGTTTAGACTCATTAGTCCCTCTATGTCCTTCCAGGCCGCATGGATCCTCCGCTAGGTAGCTCGGCAATTTGGCCAGTCGTCGCAGGCGCAGTCCACCCGTACGTGTTTCTCCGTCACACACAGCGTTCCTGACTGGCCAAATTACCCCGCCGCTTACCGGAGGATCCACAAAAGGACAGGAAGGGACCAATGGGCCTGAAGGGGGCTAGAGGAAGCCCCAGGTATGTATATTTTTTTTACAACTCGGGTTTCCTTTAACTATATCCTACATACAATAAAATAATGGGTGAAAGAGCAGATCACTGGGGCCATGTTGGTGGGTGTTCTTGCATTATGTGCCGTCTGGGGACAATTTTCTAATTGAAGTAGTTGGTAAGGTCCTAGTCAGACAGGTCAGAAGTGGAGGGGAGGGGGTAGAGTTGAGGAGGGAGTGAAAAGTGGCAAAATGGTGATGAGGGTTGGAAGCCTGAGAGATAATGAGAGCGGAAGAGAGTGATTTTGTTTGGCAGTGGAGAGGGTCATGTAGAAGACCTGTAGCTTAAGCTTTGCTTTATAGTTCAGGAAGTCAACGTTAAAGAGTGACTTCCTCCACTTACACTATGTACCGCAAGCAGCTCTTTGGAGGGAGCAGGTGTGAATATTATGCCAAGGCTAGGGGTAGGAGTCGTTTGGTGTGGAAATTAGAGGGGGGAAACTTTATCTAAGGATAATAAGAGGGAGAGGTTGCAATGGGCAGCAGCTTGGTTGGGGCAGGACAAGTTCAGGGCAGGAGTGAGGAAGAGAGGGAGTCGAGGCACATAGAGAGGACAGTAGGGTTGATTTTGCAGAGATCTCTCTGCCAACAACCAGGGGCAGGCGGAGGGCAGGATGAGAAGAGCGAAAACATAGTCGGATAATAATCAGATTGGGAGAGAGGGTCGTAGTGTCTAGGTCAGTGACTGAGGTGGACTTGGAGAAGATGAGGTTGAGGTTGTGGCCGGAAAGGTGAGTGGGGCTGTTGGAGTATTGGGAGAGGCCAAAGGAGTTGGCAATGAAGAGCAGCTGAGTGGAGGCAGAGCTATTGGGGGCCATCCAAGGGGATATTAAAGTCTCTGAGGATGATGGTGGGGAGGTCAGAAGATGGGATGTGTGGGAGCCATGAAGCAAAGTTTTCAAGAAAGAGAGAAGTGGGGCAGAAATGGGATGCTAGTAGGGATAGTCAGTGAGGTGAGGTGAAGTATTCTGGGGTGATGCAACTTTTGTGCAAATGTATGCAGCTTGAAAATGAACCAGTCATAAATAGCAAGAGCATCTTATTGGCCATCCCTTACTTTGAAATCAATAGTGTTGTCATTTCCTTTGTACTCAGCACCACCTAGCAGCGGGAGGCAGCCGTGTCGTTGGATATCAATAAAGTCATTGTTTTTCAGATCACGAAGCTCCCAGAGTGCCTGTGGTGATTGACAAGGGGGTGGATACTAGGGATCAGGGAGTAAGAGGTGGGGTGCCAGAATTCAGGAGGCATTTGGAATAACTGTATAGTTATCCTTTAACTTTCACCGCATGTCTAATGTTCCTGCCACAGTTAAAGTGAACCAGAGATGGTACACTGGCCATTGGTTATACTTACCTGGGGCTTCTTTCAGCCCCATGAGCACAAGGACCTCCCTCTCTGTCCTCTTCAACCCCTGCGTTCTGGCGCTACAACTCCCAGTAATCCGGTCATTCGCCACCAGTTGGTGCCTCCTGCGCATGCGCGGCTCGGCCTTGCGCATGCCCTTACAACGTTCCTGTCCCCTAGAGTTTTCTGCGCCTGCACAGTAATACTGCGCAGGCACAGAACAGTCCAGGGGGCGGGAGCGCGATGAGGGGTGCCCATGTGCAGAAGGCCACGACTGCCCCTATTACCGGGAGTTATAGCGGACCTTAGGGCCTTTAGCAGACCTTAGGGCCTTTAGTTATAGCGGACCTTAGGGCCTTAGGGCCAAAGAGGATGGCGAGGGAGGCCCCGGTGCTCATGGTGATGGAGGAAACCCAAGGTAAGTATGAATAAGGGCTAGGGAACTATCTCTGGATTCCTTTAACCTCCCTGGCGGTAAGCCCGTGCTGAGCACGGGCTATGCCGCCGGGAGGCACCGCTCAGGCCCCGCTGGGCCGATTTGCATAATTTTTGCTGCATGCAGCTAGCACTTTGCTAGCTGCGTGCAGTGCCTGATCGCCGCCGCTACCCGCCGATCCGCCGCTAACCGTCGCGCCGCAGCCGCCCCCCCCCAGACCCCGTGCGCTGCCTGGCCAATCAGTGCCAGGCAGCGCTGTGGGGTGGATCGGAGTCCACCTTGACGTCACGACGTCGATGACGTCATCCCGCCCCGTTGCCATGGCGACGGGGGAAGCCCTCCAGGAGATCCCGTTCTTTGAGGGGCTGGGGGGATGCCGCTGAGCAGCAGGTATCATGTAGCGAGACTTTGTCTCGCTACATGACAAAAAATTTTTTTTTTAAAAACGCATTTGCTGCCCCCTGGCGGATTTTTGCAAACCGCCAGGAGGGTTAAAGGACATCTGAACTGAAGTAAAAAAAAAAAAAATTAGATACTTACCTCAGTAGTGGGAAGCCTCTGGATTGTCCAGAGGCATCCCAGATCCACCTGTAGCCCACCATTCCAACGCAGGACCCCTTTATACCTATTTGACTCACCGCAAGTTGAATAGATTTCTTCTGGCTGTGAGTGGCCATGGATGAGTAGTGTCCACAAATTCCCAGTAGAAGAAGTGCTTGTGTACTGAGAAGCAGGAGTATCATTTTTGTAATTGATCATTTTTGGAATGTATAGTTTTTTGTATTTACGCTATTTGCTGCGGGGTTTTAAGGTTAGGTGGGAAGAAGGGGGTCTTAAGGTTAGGTGTCAGGAATGGGGGTTTTAGGGTTAGGTGTCAGGTAGGGGGGGGGGGTTAGGGTTAGACATTAGTAAGGAGGGCTTTAGGATTAGACGTCAGGAAGGGGATTTTAGGGTTAGGTGTCCGGAAGGGGGTTCAGGGTTAGGCGTTAGGAAGGAGGGCTTTAGGGTTAGGCGTCAGGAAGGGGGTTTTAGGGTTAGGCATTAGGAAGGAGGGCTTTAGGGTAAGGCATCAGGAAGGGGGGTCTTAGGGTTAGAAGTTCAAGAAGGGGGGTTTAAGGTTAGGCATCAGGAAGGGGGGTCTTAGGGTTATGTGTCAGGAAGAGGGGTTTTAGGGTTAGGTGTCAGGAAAGGGGGGTTTTAGGGTTAGGCGTTAGGAAGGGGAGTTTTATGGTTAGGAGTCAGGAAGGTAGGTTTAAGGGTTAGGCATTAGGAAGGAGGGTTTTAGGGTTAGGCTTTGGGAGGGAGGGCTTTAGGGATAGGCGCCAGGAAGGGGGTTTTTAGGTTTTAGGATTAGGTGCCAGGAAGGGGGGGATTTACGGTTAGGCATCGGAGGGGTGGGGTTTTAGAATTAGGTGTCAGAAGGAGGACTGTAGGGGGAATATACAACCTCCAAGCAGATTATGTTCCTAACTGTAGTTGAATCTAGGATTCCAGTAGGAGGAGTGCTTACCGTTTAGCATGTACAGTAGGTCCCATTTATCTAACAGGTCACCATGATTGATATATAATATACTGCCCAGATCACAGCAAGCAATTGTTCGTCTTCCTTATCTGCAGTCCAGGAAGCGAGGAGACAAAGATCATCTCAAAAATAGGAAGCAATGAGAGTCATAACCTCTCTCCACCTCTTCTACGGGGAAGTGGCAGCACATCTCAGCTGATATAATGATGGATTCACAGAGTGACTGGGCATACCCAGCATTCTTACACGCCATTCTGCACAACATTTCATGTCTGAGTAGAATGTACACTGTTTTTACTTTTTTTTTTTTTTTTTTGCCTCGTAGTATATTGAAGATTTAAAATATAATTCCACTATACAAAAAAAAAAAAGATGTCATGTATCTTTATTATTACAAAATAGAAAATAATGAGAGTTGGCTCTTGGGTGCATGAAAAATTACAAAAAGCTTTATTATATAATCCCAGAAATAAAAACTACCACATCAACACTTACAAATATCTTATCTTTATCATTATTGGTTGGCACAGGCCCGGATTTATCTCACAGGAGCCTATAGGCACAGATGTCCTGGCACCCTAGACCTCGCCCTCCATGACAAACACCAACCAAACTGCACCGCAAGTGTGCTGGCTGGCCACCCCTCCCTTACCCATCATAGGTAGCTACAGGTGTCTCTTAGTATAAGGTAGTCAGAAGTACCCTTAACATTAAGTAGTTAGAGGTGTCCCTTAACATTAGGTAGCTAGAGGAACCTCAGTATTAAGTAGCTAGAGAGGTGCCCTTGACTGAAGGGAGATCTCATCAGTAGAATGACGAGACCTGGGTGAGTAACTAGTATAGTGATGTCGCGAACCTCCGATTTTCCGTTCGCGAAGCTCCGCGAAAGGTTCGGTTCGCGGAAAAGTTCGCGAACCGCAATAGACTTCAATGGGGAGGCGAACTTTGAAAAATAGATAAAAATTATGCTGGCCAGAAAAGTGATGGAAAAGATGTTTCAAGGGGTCTAACACCTGGAGGGGGGCATGGCGGAGTGGGATACATGCCCAAAGTCCCGGGTAAAAATCTGGATTTGACGCAAAGCAGCGTTTTAAGGGCAGAAATCACATTGAATGCTAAGTTGCAGGCCTAGCGTGCTTTAACCACTTGCCGACCGCGCACTCATAACGCGCGTCGGCAAAGTGGTAGCTGCAGGACCAGCGACGCCGCCAGCTGCAGGCTAATTAATCAGGAAGCAGCCGCTCGCGCGAGCGGCTGCTTCCTGTCAATTCACGGCGGGGGGCTCCGTGAATAGCCTGCGGGCCGCCGATGGCGGCTCGCAGGCTAAATGTAAACACAAGCGGAAATAATCTGCTTTGTTTACATTGTACGGCGCTGCTGCGCAGCAGCGCCGCAAGGCAGATCGGCGATCTCCGGCCAATCAGCGGCCGGGAATCGCCGCCATGTGACAGGGGACGTCCTGTCACTGGCTGCACAGGATGGATAGCGTCCTGTGCAGCCCCGATCACCGGGGATGACAGGTAGGAGAGGGAGGGGGGGAATTTCGCCGCGGAGGGGGGCTTTGAGGTGCCCCCCCCCCGCAACATGCCAGCCAAGAGGAGCGATCAGACCCCCCCTGCACACCATCCCCATAGGGGGGAAAAAAGGGGGGCGATCTGATCGCTCTGCGTGCTGCCTGATCTGTGCTGGGGGCTGCAGAGCCCACCCAGCACAGATCACAGAATACTGCGCTGGTCCTTAAGGGGGGGTAAAGGGTGGGTCCTCAAGTGGTTAAAGAGAAACTACAACCTAGAATTGAACTTTATCCCAATCAGTAGCTGATACCCCCTTTTACATGAGAAATATAATGCTTTTCACAAACAGACCATCAGGGGGCGCTGTATGACTGATTTTGTGCTGAAACCACTCCCACAAGAAGCTCTGAGTACCGCGGTACTCTGGGCAAACTGCCACAATGTAACAATGTTCACAGACAGGAAATAGCTGTTTACAGCTGTCTCTAACAGCCAATACAGCTAGGAGCAGCTACATAACCTGCCCACAGTAACAATGTCACCATGTAATACATGTCAGAATGTGAATCTGGGAGAGGAAAGATTTTACAATGAGCAACCACTGACTAAATCATTTATACAGAATTATGGTAAAAAATGAAGCACTTTTTTTACTACATTATTTTCACTGGAGTTCCTCTTTAAAACATCTTGCATGGGTATACATCATATACACTGAGTCACCAAGGACAAGCCCTATAGGTATAGATTATGCAAGCATGGGTACCTTGCAAATAGTTAGATCAGTTTAAAATAAAACAAGGGGGGGGGGATCACCAGATTCTGTGTCCCCTGGTAAAGTCCTAAAAATTATCTATTCATAGGTCTTTGAGAATAGTGGAGGTCTTTGCTTATCCCCCAGCGCTTCCTGTGTATGTATAAGGAGGACTGGTGTAGCTATTCCACCAATAAAGAAGAAAAAGGACAATACCTAAATAAGGCCGGATCAGTGAAAAATGGCATTAAAAAGATACGCTTATCGCTATTTATCGTTAGTGCTGCATAATAATGGCGCACAGGGAAAAAAAGTAGAAAAACGGCACACAGTAACGTTATTTATCAATAGTGGCACACACTAACGTTATTTATTAATAGTGCCGTTCATTTGCCAAACAGCAGACGTTATTGAGCACAGTAACATTATTTATCAATAGCGCCCTACATAAGCCAAACTGCAGACATTATTTAACTGCAAAATGGTGAATGGATTTAATGTAACACTGTCAAGGTTAGAGTTAGGCACCACTGGGGGGGTCTTAGGGTTAGGCACCACCAGGGGGAGCTTAGTATTAGGCACTTCCCGGGGGTGGTTAGGGTTAGGCACCACCAGGGAGGTCTTAGGGTTAGGCACCACCAGGGGGAGCTTAGGATTAGGCACTTCCCGGGGGTGGTTAGGGTTAGGCACCACCAGGGGGGTGGTTAGGGTTAGGCACCACCAGGGGGGTCTTAGGGTTAGGCACCAACCGGGGGGGTGGTTAGGGTTAGGCACCACCAGGGGAGTCTTAGGGTTAGGCACCAACCGGCAGGGTGGTTAGGGTTAGGCACCACCAGGGGGCTGGTTAGGGTTAGGCATCACCAGGGGGTGGTTAGGGTTAGGCACCACCAGGGGGTCTTAGGGTTAGGCAGGCACCACCAGGGGGTGGTTAGTGTTAGGCACCACCAAGGGGTCTTAGGGTTAGGCACCAACCGGGGGGTGGTTAGGGTTAGGCACCACCAGGGGAGTCTTAGGGTTAGGCACCACCAGGGGTGTCTTAGGGTTAGGCACCACCAGGGGGGTCTTAGGGTTAGGCACCACCAGGGGGGTGGTTAGAGTTAGGCACCACCAGGGGGTGGTTAGGGTTAGGCACCACCAGGGGGTTTAGGGGATAGGGATAGGTACAGAGAGGGTTCTTCTGTGTGTTAACGCTAAATAACGATAAGGCTTTAACGCTAAATAACAATAAGGCTTTAACGTTAAATAGCGATAAGCGGCAAACGGATTAGCGGCAACACCGTGCGCCATTATTCTCAGGCGCCATTTTCAGATGGATCCAAATAAGGCACATGTGGAGGAATAGTGTTGAGGGAGGATGGGTATACAATTCACCCCTCAAACACCTATAATCAGGTCCTCTCAAATGTGCCTGCTGAAATGGACGACATGCAATAACATATAGTGCAGGTGCTATATACAAGGTGCTGTATAATGGTTCCCTAACATGTTTCACCTCACGGCTTTTTCAAAGAGTGCTATACATATATACAGTAGTCATATCAAAACGTGCACCCCCCACCAAGTCACAGCATGCCCCCCATATAGATAGCCCAAGTCAGAGCTGAATTGCCATGTCAGGCATTGATTTAAATACTGGAGGGATGAGGAAGGGTGGAGTCCATCTGGGCGTGTCCACCGCCCCTAATTTTAAGGTATACTGATTACCATGTTCAATCTGCTGGTCCACATAGAAAGGCATAATAAGCAGTGTTACCTGTATCATGTGTATCCACATACATCTAAACGAAGCATGGTGCTGCATCACTTCCAGTATATGACCTCATATCCTGTTAGTTTGTTGTTGGCATGGTAACCAACACTGCGACCAACAGGTGGTACATTTTCGCATGCATTGCGGATATGTATGCGTATCAACTAGTGTTGGGCGAACAGTGTTCGCCACTGTTCGGGTTCTGCAGAACATCATCCTGTTCGGGTGATGTTCGGGTTCGACCGAACA
Organism: Hyperolius riggenbachi; assembly: GCF_040937935.1. Lineage (NCBI taxonomy): Eukaryota > Metazoa > Chordata > Amphibia > Anura > Hyperoliidae > Hyperolius > Hyperolius riggenbachi. The sequence continues at coordinate 539,538,889 of NC_090647.1, read as the reverse complement.
CCTGATGGTGTTCGGCCAAACCGTTCGGCCATATGGCCGAACTAAGAGCGCATGGCTGAACGTTCCCCAAACGTTCGGCTAGCGCTGTGATTGGCCGAACGGGTCACGTGGTTCGGACCCGAACGCGCTCTGATTGGCCGAACGGGTCACGTGGTTCAGGTAAATAAATACCCGATCCACGTCATTTCTCCGCCATTTGTCTGTGGGTTTAGCTTTGGGTAGGCAGGCAGGGTAGTTCTCTCTCCAGCCAGGCTAGCCAGGGTCCCCCCAGTCATTGTGTCGCTGCTGGGAACAGTAGTACACCGCTCACCCACACTATATAGCATTGTGTTTACTGCCACTCTGTGTCTCTGCTGGGAACAGTAGTACACCGCTCACCCTGTATAGCATTGTGCTCTGTGTCGCTGCTGGGAATAGTAGTACACCGCTCACCCACCACTGTATAGCATTGTGTTTACTGCCACTCTGTGTCTCTGCTGGGAACAGTAGTACACCGCTCACCCACCACTGTATAGCATTGTGCTCTGTGTCGCTGCTGGGAACAGTAGTACACCGCTCACCCACCACTGTATAGCATTGTGCTCTGTGTCGCTGCTGGGAACAGTAGTACACCGCTCACCCACCACTGTATAGCATTGTGTTTACTGCCACTCTGTGTCTCTGCTGGGAACAGTAGTATACCGCTCACCCACCACTGTATAGCATTGTGCTCTGTGTCGCTGCTGGGAACAGTAGTACACCGCTCACCCACCACTGTATAGCATTGTGTTCTGTGTCGCTGCTGGGAATAGTGTTACACCGCTCACCCACCACTGTATAGCATTGTGCTCTGTGTCGCTGCTGGGAACAGTAGTACACCGCTCACCCACCACTGTATAGCATTGTGCTCTGTGTCGCTGCTGGGAACAGTAGTACACCGCTCACCCACACTATATAGCATTGTGTTTACTACCACTCTGTGTCTCTGCTGGGAACAGTAGTACACCGCTCACCCACCACTGTATAGCATTGTGCTCTGTGTCGCTGCTGGGAACAGTAGTACACCGCTCACCCACCACTGTATAGCATTGTGCTCTGTGTCGCTGCTGGGAATAGTAGAACAACCGCTCACCCACCACTGTAGAGCATTGTGCTCTGTGTCGCTGCTGGGAACAGTAGTACACCGCTCACCCACACTATATAGCATTGTGTTTACTGCCACTCTGTGTCTCTGCTGGGAACAGTAGTACACCGCTCACCCACCACTGTATAGCATTGTGCTCTGTGTCGCTGCTGGGAACAGTAGTACACCACTCACCCACCACTGTATAGCATTGTGCTCTGTGTCGCTGCTGGGAACAGTAGTACACCGCTCACCCACACTATATAGCATTGTGTTTACTACCACTCTGTGTCTCTGCTGGGAACAGTAGTACACCGCTCACCCACCACTGTATAGCATTGTGCTCTGTGTCGCTGCTGGGAACAGTAGTACACCGCTCACCCACCACTGTATAGCATTGTGCTCTGTGTCGCTGCTGGGAATAGTAGAACAACCGCTCACCCACCACTGTAGAGCATTGTGCTCTGTGTCGCTGCTGGGAACAGTAGTACACCGCTCACCCACACTATATAGCATTGTGTTTACTGCCACTCTGTGTCTCTGCTGGGAACAGTAGTACACCGCTCACCCACCACTGTATAGCATTGTGCTCTGTGTCGCTGCTGGGAACAGTAGTACACCACTCACCCACCACTGTATAGCATTGTGCTCTGTGTTGCTGCTGGGAATAGTAGTACACCGCTCACCCGCCACTGTATAGCATTGTGCTCTGTGTCGCTGCTGGGAACATTAGTACACCGCTCACCCACACTATATAGCATTGTGTTTACTGCCACTCTGTGTCTCTGCTGGGAACAGTAGTACACCGCTCACCCACCACTGTATAGCATTGTGCTCTGTGTCGCTGCTGGGAATAGTAGTACACCGCTCACCCGCCACTGTATAGCATTTCTGTACTGCCACTGTACTGCTGCCAGTCAGCGTGTACTTTAAAGAGTAACTGTCAGGCTGCAGAAGCTAATTTAAACCTCTATTCTCCTGTGTTAAACAGTTTAGAAGGAAGCCAAAAAGCCATTAGTGAAGATAAAAATCTCAGTTACCTTTGATGTGTGCTTATCAGCAAGGCTGTTATAGACCCATAAGGACGCAAGCCGCATACTAAACTGCAAAGCATTCTGGGGCCCTCCCCTCGGCTGCTAATGAGACGTTACAGCAGCTTGTAATCAGTCCAGCGCGTAGCACTGATAAATCTCCGGGCAGAGTACACTGCAGGAGTCAGCTATTGTTCCTAGCCACATGGCTCATTAATATTCACTGCACACTGTGTTGTTCAAGTACGAGCTTATCTGTGATCAGGAAGCAGGCAGGACATGACGACACATTTGACAGAAAAACATGGAGCCTGCCATGAGCTGTCAGGAGCATCTATCTCTGCATATACTATATACAAATTCTGTGAAATCCAAACGTGGACAGTGAAATGCATATGTAATGTAAGTACAGCCAATCTTTAGCTACTGATATATGTGTTTATTTTCTCTGAGACCTTATACCTAACAGCTCCTCTTTAAGGATAAGTGAAATGAAGAAGAAATCCTGTGAAAGAGGGAGGGGCAAGGGAAGAGGTGTTTCCCCTGACGGTTCACGTACAGGCCACAGTGGAGCACCGAAGAAAACCCACTCAATACCGCCCATGTTGTCCAGGAAATCAACCCTCACAAATCCAAAAGAACAGGACCAGATAATTAATTGGATGACCTCTCAAGCGTCTAGCAGTGGGTTAAGCAGCATCAGCACATCACGCACGAGGTCCGAGTCCTCAGCCAGTTACAAGGAGCCAGTGGGCACAAAGCTGACACAACCGGCAGCGACACCACGCACACAACTGCCAAATAACCAGTCCGAAGAATTTCCTCAGGACACAATGGGGTATTCGCAGGAGCTATTTCCAGCCCAACAAACTTCCACCTTTCAAAGGTCAATGGAACAGCCAGAAATGTTGTGATTCACAACCATTTACTGTGGGAAATGCACCGCGCACTGAAATGCAAGGCAAGTCCGAGGACTTTGAAACCCAAATCCCAGAGCAAGTTGGGCAGGAGGGGTTTCAATTGCAGGAGGTCGGCCGAGAAGATCTGGAAGATGACGTTGGAGTGAGCTGCGCAGAGGTTGTTCTGGGGAGCTCTACTCCACGGCGGCGGCCCACAATCACATATGACGAGTTTGAGGAGATGGAAGAGGAGGAGGGTATGGACAATGTTGACAGAGACCCAGATTTTGTATGTGAAGGAGAACATCGCCGTCGTAGCAGCACAGATGAGTCTGTTGAAGAACCCACTGCTGCACGAGTTCGCCTTGTGCCACAAGGTAGGCAGCGTGAAATTTCAGGCACCACAAGCGTGGAAGTTCAAGTGAGACGCAAAAGAGGCGCAAACAGAAATCGCCAGCAAGGCAGGTGCTCCAAAGTCTGGCCTTTCTTTGAAGACTGCAGTGAGGATGGTACCATGGCGATTTGCAAGGTGTGCAAGACCTGCCTGAGCAGGGGGAAAAATATTAACAACCTCTCCACCACCAGCATGACCCGCCACATGGTATCCAAACATCCCACTCTGTGGGCGCCAGGAACATCCCACTCTGTGGGCGCGAGGACAGGGTACCAGCAACACTGCCTCCCTTGGGGTCACCAGACTCACCACCAGACCCTCCTCAGCAGCAGCAGTAGCCCAGCCATTGCGTGGTTCACAACAACATTCACAAACATCAGACGACGCTGACACTGTCACTTTCCGGAATAGTGCTCTTGAGGTCTCCCAGTCTTCATCAAGCACAACAACCAAGAGCCCTTCAGTGTGCAGCCCTACAGTTCAGTTGTCTGTCTCGGAGATGTTTGAGCGCAAGAGGAAATTGCCAGCAAATGACCCCCGGGCCGTGGCACTAACAGCCAGCATAGTCAAGCTTCTGGCCTGCGAAATGCTGCCATATCGAGTGGTGGAGACAAACAGCTTCAAGGGCATGATGTCAGTGGCCATCCCACGTTACGTGGTTCCCAGCCGCTACCACTTTGCGCGCTCTGCAGTGCCTGAGTTGCATGAGCACGTGGTCAGCAAAATAACCCGAAGCTTGAAGAATGCCGTTGCCTGCAAGGTTCACCTCACCACTGACACCTGGACGAGTGCGTTCGGCCAGGGTCGATACATCTCCCTTACCGCGCACTGGGTGAACCTTGTGGAGTCTGTCAGCGATTCCTCACCTGCTACGGCGCGGGTGTTGCCCACGCCGCAAACAGCTGCACCGCCGTCCCTCCCACTGGATAACAACAGCAGCACCTACCTCTCTGACTCCTTCTCCTCCAACGCATCTCAAAGCTGTACCTCATCCGGAAACGCTAACCCAGCAGCAGTAGGATCGTGGAAGCAGTGCAGCACAGCTGTTGGCATGCGTCAGCAAGCGTTGCTGAAGCTGATCTGCCTTGGGGATAAGCAGCACACAGGGGAGGAAATTTGGAGTGGAATAAAGGAACAGACGGATTTGTGGCTGGCACCGCTGGACCTGAAACCGGGCATGGTTGTGTGTGATAATGGGAGTAATCTCATTCGCGCTTTAAGGTTGGCTAAGCTGACACACATCCCTTGCCTGGCGCACGTGATGAACCTAGTAGTTCAGCGGTTCCTGAGGACATACCCAGGCGTGGCCGATCTTCTGTTGAAGGTGCGACGAGTGGCCAAACATTGTAGAAATTCCAGTACTGCTTCGGGGGCACTCGCCAAGATGCAGGAGCGCTTCAATCTCCCCCACCATCACTTGCTGTGTGATGTCCCTACGCGCTGGAATTCTACGCTGCACATGCTAGCCCGCTTTTGCGAGCAGAAGAGTGCAGTGGTCCAGTACATGACGGTGCAGTACCGAGGCGCATCCGGACAGCTGCCAAGCTTCTGTGGATCCAATTGGGCCAACATGTTGGACCTCTGCCAAGTCCTCCAAAATTTTGAGCAATCCACGTTGCTTGTGAGCAGTGACAACTCTTCAGTCAGCATTACCATACCACTGCTGTGTTTACTGAAGAAGTCAATGTTGAAAATCAAGGAAACAGCTGTCATGATGCAACTGGGGGAATCTGAAGGAGAAAACAATCAGCGTGATGATACCAACATCAGGCCATCTGCTTTAGGAAACGCTGGCCCCAGCAGCTATGACGAAGAAGAGGAGGAGGAACAGCTGGAGTTGGAGCAGGAATTTCATGCCACCACTGACGAGGGCCAGAGCGGTGCACGTTGGACTTCCACAATTCAGCGCGAATGGTCAGCAGAAGCAGACCAGGAAGAAGGTGACGACTATGATGCATCACAACAACTATCACAACGCTCACAAGAGGATGATGAGGATTCTGGCAGGACTCTGGCACACATGGCTCAATTCATGCTAGACTGCATTGAACGCGACCCACGCATTGTGCGCATTCTGGACAACACCAATTACTGGGTTTATACCCTTCTGGATCCACGGTACAAACACAATGTTCCAAAACTGCTTGAAGAAAGAGTCAGACAGGTCAAAATGGAAGAATACCAGCAGGCCCTTGTGGAGACTTTAGAGAGGAGATTGACATCCTCCCCCTCCTCTAGCCAGTTGTACGCCGACAGACTGACTTCCACAAACCCAGGACGACCAGGAGGGCAGCAAACAACGCAAGCCGCAGCTAGTGCCCAAAAGGGAATGGTATCGGCAGTGTCCTTGGAGTCGGAAAATTTTCTGACACCCATGCAGCAGCCCACAGAACAGCAAGCGTGCAGATCCACCTCCAACACCGATCGCCTGGAGAAGATGGTCAAGGACTACATGTCAGATGGCGTAGCTGTGTTGAACAATTCATCTGCACCCTTCAACTATTGGGTATCGAAGCTAGACACCTGGCACGAACTGGCAATGTACGCAATAGAGGTGCTGGCTTGCCCGGCAGCCAGCGTTATGTCGGAACGCTGTTTCAGTGCTGCCGGAGGCATCGTCACAGATCGGCGTATCCGCCTCTCCACAGAAAATGCAGACCGTCTGACTCAAATTAACATGAATCAATCCTGGATTGGAAACGACTACGCAACACTCCCGGACCCCAACCAAGTAACATGAACAATGAACATCTGTGATGGGTTAGCGTTACCGGTCCCTTTTCCTGGAACCTCTCATCTGTATTACATTTACGACTGCATGCCGACAAAAAGCAAATTGCTATCCGCACGCTTCTTGTCCGCATGCAAGGCCTGGGTTGTTGTGTCTCAAAGCGTGGCCTTCTCCTCCTGCGCCGCCCTCCTCCTGTTCCATCACGTGTGCTGCTGCTGGGTTAGCGTTACCGGTCCCTTTTCCTGGAACCTCTCATCTGTTTTACATTTATGACTGCATGCCGACAAAAAGCAAATTGCTATCCGCACGCTTCTTGTCCGCATGCAAGGCCTGGGTTGTTGTGTCTCAAAGCGTGGCCTTCTCCTCCTGCGCCGCCCTCCTCCTGTTCCATCACGTGTGCTGCTGCTGGGTTAGCGTTACCGGTCCCTTTTCCTGGAACCTCTCATCTGTATTACATTTATGACTGCATGCCGACAAAAAGCATGTTACCTGTGCAAAGAAAACAGACATTTCCCGCATTTAAAAGACAGTTTTCCCTTTAAAACTTTAAAATCGATTTTCTCAAAAACTATAAGCTCTTTTTGCTAAAAAAAAAATTTCCTCTTGTACCTCTCCCAAGGTGCACATACCCTGTAAATTTGGGGTATGTAGCATGTAAGGAGGCTTTAAAAAACACGAAAGTTCGGGTCCCCATTGACTTCCATTATGTTCGGAGTTCGGCTCGAACACCCGAACATCGCGGCCATGTTCGGCCTGTTCGGCCCGAACCCGAACATCTAGATGTTCGCCCAACACTAGTATCAACTTGCTAGCAATATGATTCATAATTGCTGCATTTCCGCATACATTGCGGACCTATATGCGTGACACTTACACACGGAAATCTCAACAAAAGTGCGCATGCGCCGTATGAGACGCGTATTGCATCACTATGGACGTGCTGGTTTGCTGAGATGGAAGGGGGGCGTGTACAACTATACACAATGGGCGTGGATGACTCTGCGGATGGTTGCTCATTGGATAAGAATATCCTAGCAACACGATAATGCCAATACAAGCTGTTGCCTTGCAAGATATGTGTATAGTACAGACCTACATAAATTATATTATGTGCAGAGGACGTGCAAATGTATACGAGCGCAATTTAACAGATATGCATATGCACTAATATAAAGATGACCTACATGGATTATATTATGTGCAGAGGACGTGCCAATATATACGAGCGCAATCGCAATGTGTATACATCAATCAGGGAGTGTAATTAGAGTTCTGCTTCACACTGACACACCAAACTCACTGTGTAACGCACCGCAAACAGCTGTTTGTGTAGTGACGGCCGTGCTGGACTGGTGTGCACCGTGGCGAGAGTGTAGGCCGTGGCGGTTTTCAAGCCCATATGGTCACCCGGCTGTGGTAGCTCAATGACAGAACAACAGTGAGTGTCCAGCTGATCAAATTTGGTCTGACCACAATGAAGCAACGACCTTTATTATCTTTGGTGTTCCACCCCCACCCGAGACACTCAAATAGCCGGCGGTCATTGCTTCATTGTGATACGCAAGCCCCTTCACCAGGGGTCTAGTCCTGGGAAAAGAAGTGAGTGGACTCACTTGGAGAACCCCTGCGGCGTGCCAAAATTGGGCGTGGTCAAGCACACCGTGGGCGTGGTCATGGGTGGGGCCAAATATACATGACCTTAGCAGTGATGTAAAAGGTCTGCCGAGGAAGTTTGAGCTCTGCCGTAGTGTATCCCCCAAAAATAGATGTAATCTGACAGCATTTCACCAAAAAGACACATAATCTGGTAGAAGTTCCTCCAAAATACAGATAATATGGAAGTGGTTCCCCCAAAATAGACAATGTGGCAGCAGCAGTTCCACCAACATACACATAATTTGGAAGCAGTTCCCTAAAATACGCGAAACCTGGCAGCGGATCACCCAAAATACACGTAACACCCAAAGGACATATAATCTGGCAGTAGTGGTCCCCCAAACATACACAATCTGGCAGCAGTTCCCCAAAATACATGTAATCTGGCAGCAGCCGTTCCCCTAACATACACATAATCTGGCAGCTGTTCCCCAAAATACATAACAGCGGTTCCACAAAAATGCAGATAATAGGTATATGTGCCCAGTATATGTAGCCAGGGGTATATGTGCCCAGTATATATAGCCAGGGGTATATGTGCCCAGTATATATAGCCAGTGAGATATGTGCCCAGCATAGATAGGTAGAGGTATATGTGCCCAGTATATGTAGTCAGGGGTATATGTGCCCAGTATATATAGCCAGGGGTATATGTGCCCAGTATATATAGGCAGGGGTATATGTGCCCAGTTTATGTAGTCAGAGGTATATGTGCCCAGTATATGTAGCCAGGGGTATATGTGCCCAGTATATGTAGCCAGGGGTATATGTGTCCAGTATATCAGAATCAGAATCAGAATCATTTTTATTTCGCCAAGCACGACTGGGTCGTGCCCGGAATTGGACTTGGCATATAGGGCTGAGAAAAACACAAAACACAGTGTAAATGTTAAACAAAACACAATACAATACAAATACAGTTTCGAACACAATTGCGCTACTGCTATAAAATGTATTTTAACTTTGGACTGCCATAGATCATCATCCTGGATGATTCCGCATTCTCATCCCCAGGTTTACAAATTACGTAAGGTGCGTCAATGTAATCGGGTTCTGACCAACCCTGCTTGCGAGGGGGGATTAACAGCGTGTGTAGGGAGTTTATGAATAGAGTTTAGAGAGTTAACAGCAGAGGGGAAGAAGCTGTTCCTGTGCCTTGAGGTCCTGGTGGCGATGGACCTGAACCTCCGGCCTGAGCGGAGTCGGCTGAAAAAGCGGTAACCTGGATGAGAGGGATCGCTAGTAATCCTCAGTGCTCTGGAGCGCAGTCTGGAATTGTAGAGGAGGTCCAGAGGGGGGAGTGGTTTCCCGATTATCCTCTCCGCTGATCTTATCACCCTCTGTAGTTTGTGTCTGTCGCTGGCGGAGGAACCAGCGTACCAGACTAGGATGGAGGAACAGAGTACAGATTCGATTGTGGCGGAATAGAAACTCGTCAGGAGTTTCTGGGACATACCAAACTTCTTCAATTGGCGGAGGAAAAACAGCCTCTGCTGGGCCTTTCTTTGTGTGGATGTGGTGTTGGATTTCCAGATTAAGTCCTTGGAGATGGTCGTGCCCAAGAGACGTGCACAGGGGACTATTTCCACTTCCAAGCCGTCAATGCAGATTGGGGGTGGGGGGGCGGGAGCGCGTTTCCTAAAGTCAACAACCACCTCAACGGTTTTTGCAGTGTTGAGGACCAGGCCATTATCCCTGCACCAGAGGCAGATTCTCTCAACCTGGTGGCGGTACTCCTGCTCTTCATTTTTGGTAATGAGGCCCACTATGGTGGTGTCGTCAGCGAACTTGATCACTTGGACAGAGTCTGACGTGGATCTGCAGTTGTTCGTGTACAGGGAGAATAAGAAAGGCGACAGTACACATCCCTGAGGGGCCCCTGTGTTGGTGAGCCTTGGTTTTGAGAGGATAGGGCCTAGCTTAACAGCCTGGGATCTGTTACTGAGGAAGTCCGTGATCCACAGGCGCAGGGTTGGATGGACCTCTAGCGTGGCCAGGTTCTCCTGAAGTATATGGGGGCTGATGGTGTTGAACGCCGAACTAAAGTCGAGTAGGAGGATCCTGGCGTATGAGTCCGGTTTGTCTAAGTGGTCGTTGACAAGCTCCAGGCAGATGTTTATGGCGTCATCCGTGGACCTGTTTGTTCTGTAGGCAAACTGGAACGGATCCATCAGTGGTTCCGTGGAAGCTTTTAGGAGGGGCAAAACCGCTCTTTCAAAGGTTTTCATAATGACAGAAGTGAGAGCCACAGGCCTGAAATTATTGAGGTCAGAGACGCCCTGTTTTTTGGGGACGGGGATGATCGTTGACCTCTTGAAACACCCTGGAACTTTGCCTACCTGGAGCGATTTGGTGAAGATGGAGGAAAGAACAGGAGCGAGCTGCTGTGCACATGATTTCAGGCAGGATGGCGACACTCCGTCTGGGCCTGGGGCTTTCCGAGCGTTAATGCACAGCAGGTGTCGCAGAACAACGTCCTCGTTCACCTCCAGAGGGGGTAGATTTGGATGCTGGATATCTGAAGCAGAGGAGGGGGCAGGTGGCTTTAGTGGTGCAGCCTGGTTCTCAAATCTGCAGTAGAAGTCACTGAGACTCTCGGCAAGCTCAGTGCTGGGAGTTGCGTGCTGGAGGGGGGGCTTGTAGTTAGTGGCGGCCTTGAGCCCCTTCCAAACGGCTCGAGAGTCGTTCGAGGAGAGGTTCTTCTCCAGTTTTTCTGCATAGCTCCTTTTGGCCACTCTCAATTCCCTGTTCAGGGTGTTTTTTGCTTTCCTGTATTTCTCCTGGTTGCCGGACTTATGCGCTTTTTCCTTGTTCTTTCGCAGTTTTCGTAGTTTATTGGAGAACCAAGGTTTGTCGTTCGGGTACAGTCTGAGGGTTTTCGTTGGTATACAGTGTTCCTCGCAGAAGCTGATGTAGGAGGACACGTTGTCCGCCCACTCGTCTAGGTTCGGCGATTCCAGAGCCTTCCAGTCTGTACAATCAAAGCTTGCTTGAAGTTGTAGTTTGGCATCCTCTGACCATACCTTGGTGGACTTCAGGACCGGTTTTGCAGTTTCCAGGCGTCTCTTGTACGTGGGTATCAAGTGTATGAGGCAGTGATCCGATGAGCCTAGTGCTGCCCATGAGGTCGCCTTGTACGCGTCTTTCAGGACTGTATAGCAGTGGTCTAATGTGTTGGTGTTCCTGGTGGGGCAGGTGACATGCTGATGGTAGCGTGGCATCTCCTGGTGGAGGTTTGCCTTGTTGAAGTCTCCCGTTATGATGAACAGTGAGTCCGGAAGAGCTGTCTCCCACTGAGTGATTGTGTTGCTGAGATCGTGTATGGCGGTCTTAGTCTCAGCATCTGGTGGGATATACACCCCGACGAGGACATAGGAGGAAAACTCCCTGGGTGAATAAATTGGCCTGCAGTTTACCAGGATGATTTCGAGATTTGGGGAGCATTTCTTGGCAAGTATAGAGGTATTAGGGCACCAAACAGAGCTGATGTAAAAACAGATGCCACCTCCCTTGCTTTTCCCGGAAAGGGTGGTGTCGCGGTCTGCCCGGATGAGGCTGTAGCCTGGGAGATGTAGGGCACTGTCAGGGATGTCGTCGTGGAGCCATGTTTCTGTGAAGCAGAAGACTGGAGTGTTGCTGCCCAGTTCCCTCTTGTTACTGAGGAGCCTTAGTTCATCCACCTTGTTGGGGAGGGAGCGAACGTTTGCTAGGAGGACTGCGGGGATGGCTGACCGCAAGCCCTTCCTTCTCAGCCTCGCTTTGGCACCCGCTCGACAGCCTCTTTTCCTTGGGTCGTTTCGGGGCACAGGCACTGGGGTAATGAGCTCCTGGATGTGGCTCCAGACAGAGTCATATAGGAGTCTGCCCTCGGGAGGCTGGGCTGTGCTGCGCTCCCATTCGAGGAGCTTTGTCCTGCAGAGAGTGGTGCGTGGGGGGAGGGGTAGCAAGGAAGGCATGGATGTGCAAGGAGAAAGTTCATGCGTATGGCGCATAAAAAGTTCATGCCTCCGCTTACAGCTCATACGTTGGAGTTCCCTCCGGTTCCCGCCAGTTCGCCAGCCTGGAGTGCAGTGCAAATATCAGATCACCCCCACCGACCGCCAGGCAGTGCAGAAAACAAATTTCGCAGCTCAACAGCGGTGCAGATATCAGATCGCCCCCCCAGTCCCTCAGCAGTGCAGGTATCAGATCGCCCCCACAGTCCATCTACTGTACAAATATCAGAACCCCCTTACAGTCCATCAAGCAGTTGCAGATATCAGATCGCTCCACAGTCCGCAGTCCGATCAATTGCAAGTATCAGATCAGATCACGCCCCACAGTCCATCAGTAGTACAATTACCAGATCATTGTCAGATCAGATCACCCCCACAGTCCGTCGAGCAATTCAATATCAGATCACCCCCACAGTCGAGCAATACAATATCAGGACACCCCCCACAGTACATCAAGCAATGCCAGTATCGGATCAGATCGCCTCCCCAGACGAGCAGCAGCAGATATCAGATCGCTTCCACAGTTCATCAGGCAGGGTGTGCGGCATTGGAATTGCAGTGCAGCAGTCAGATTTCAAGCCTGGTGTGCAGCATTTGGAGGTACTGCAACCCCAGTGCAACAGATAGCTCTTCCCCCAAACCAGCAAGTTAGGGGTGCAGCAGGACATCAGATCAGATAGGCCCCATAGTTCAGAGGGCAGGGGGTGCCTGGCCTCAGTATGGCAGTTAAAAAGTTCCCCAGTACAGCGGCTAGCAGTAACGGAGTTGCGATTACCTGTGTCCGGGTCAGGAGGTAGAGCTCAGCTCCTTGGGCCTGTGGTTCCCAGTGTTTGAAGTGGCGGTGGTACCACGTGCTGCAGCGGTGTGTGGGCCCAAAGACCTTGACTGATGAGGGGATTCACCGGAGTCGTGCGTGATCAAGCTGAGTGTTCCCCAGTCCCCAGAGCGCTGCAGCACGGGGAGAGCTGGAGCAGAGGTCCCGGCTGCCGGTGGCTCCTGTCTCAGGCAGCGGTGGAGTGGCTGGGGCAGGCCAGGAGATGGCACGTGAAGAGTGCAGCCGGCGGTGGAGGAGCCCGGGGAGAGCTGGAGCAGAGGTCCCGGCTGGCGGTGGCTCCTGTCTCAGGCAGCGGTGGAGTGGCTGGGGCAGGCCAGGAGCTGGCACGTGAAGAGTGCAGCCGGCGGTGGAGGGGCCGATGCGGAAGTGCAGCAGAGATCCAGTCTGGAAAGCGCTGGGGCAGAGGTCCCGGCTGGCAGTGGCTCCTGTCCCCAGTAGCGGTGAGTGCAGCTGGCGGAGGTACGTGGACATGCGGTGGCCGGCGGAGGTCCGCTGCGGTGCTGGCTGGTCTGGTCCGAGTGACTAGCGGACTATTCCATGAGCAGGCCCGAGGGGGTGCACGTGTTGGCTGTGTTGGGGAGAACGGGATCCGTCCGTGTCTTTGTGCTGGCTGCAGACGGCTGCTGCCGGAGAGCTTCGCCACGTGGGTGGTCAGGAGGCAGACTGCAGCAGACCCTCCGGACTTAGCTTGAGGCTGGGAGTCAGTTCTAGGTAGCAGGCAGGGCAGGTAGGGCACAAAACCCCGCAGAAGCAGCTAGAGCTAAAAAAAAACGAGGAAAACTAAAGACTAAAAACTAAAGACTAAAAACAAGAAAATAAAAATAATAGCAGGAGCCCTGTGAGCCGAGGCAGCCTCACGGCGCCATCCTATGTAGTCAGGAGTACATGTGCCCAGTATATGTAGCCAGGGGTATATGTCCCAGTATATGTAGCCAGGGGTATATGTGCCCAGTATATGTAGGCAGGGGTATATGTGCCCAGTATATGTAGCCAGGGGTATATGTGCCCAGTATATGTAGTCAAGGGTATATGTGCCCAGTATATGTAGGCAGGGGTATATGTCCCAGTATATGTAGTCAGGGGTATATGTGCCCAGTATATGTAGTCAGGGGTATATGTGCCCAGTATATGTAGCCAGGGGTATATGTGCCCAGTATATGTAGCCAGGGGTATATGTGCCCAGTATATGTAGCCAGGGGTATATATGCCCAGTATATGTAGCCAGGGGTATATGTGCCCAGTATATGTAGCCAGGGGTATATATGCCCAGTATATGTAGCCAGGGGTATATATGCCCAGTATATGTAGCCAGGGGTATATGTGCCCAGTATATGTAGCCAGGGGTATATGTGCCCAGTATATGTAGGCAAGGGATTATGTGCCCAGGTAGCCAGGTGTGCCCCCAGCAGGAGGGGAGCAGCGCAGAGAAGGAGAGCTATGGGGACAGCGGGGATGGGCAGACATCTCCCTCCCCCCCCCATCCCTCACCTTCGTGCTCCCCTTCCTGCCTCTCCCCTCCGGTGTTTTGAAATGTCGGGCCCGGCGGCGAAAGTGGGCGGAGACTTACCGCGTTCCAGCCGCAAGGGACGCTCCGCTCTGTGTGCGGCTAGTCTGGTCTTCTAGCCACACACAGAGCGGAGCGTCCCTTGTGGCCAGAAGAAGGTGGAAAGTCTCCGCCCACTTTTGCCGCCGGGCCCGACATTTCAAAACACCGGAGGGGAGAGGCAGCAAGGGGAGCACGAAAGGTGAGGGATGGGGGGGGGAGATGTCCGCCCACCCTCGCTGTCCCCATAGCTCTCCTTCTCTGCGCTTCTCCCCTCCACACAAGCCAGGGTTCACGGCGTCCACGCTGAGGAAAAAGTGGGTGGACGCCGTTCACCTGCGTGCACGCAGGACTCGACCCCTGCCCTTCACCGCGGCAAGGTAATGATCATGAAGGGGCATGGGCACATGTACATGCCTTTTGTTTTTTAGTTGCAGCCACCCGCAATGCAGCCAGAAAAATTAGGCAGGCATGTACACGCACCAGAAAAATTAGTGTAGCAGCCGCTGCTAGCAGCAGAATTAAAAATTCAGGAATCCGCCTGGAGTCCTGGACCCTGTTGGTTGTGGCGGAGAAGGCAAGTGGCCTGCAGGCAGAGATGCTGTGTGTGGGGACTGACTTAGTCTTCGGTCGTGCAGTAGCCCTCGTGATCCATGCCTCATTCATTTTGATAAAGGTCAGGTACTGAACACTGTCGGGACTTAGGCGACTTCTCTTCTCAGTGACAATGCCTCCAGCTGCACTGAAGGTCCTTTCTGACAGGACGCTTGCGGCAGGGCAAGAGAGAAGTTGTATGGCAAATTGGGACAGCTCTGGCCACAGGTCAAGCCTGCGCAACCAGTAGTCCAAGGGTTCATTGTCGCTGCTCGCAGTGTCTACATCCACACTCAAGGCCAGGTAGTCGGCTACCTGCCGGTCCAGGCGTTGGTGGAGGGTGGATCCGGAAGGACTATGGCGAGGAATTGGACTAAAGAATGTCCGCATGTCCGACATCACCCTGAGATCGCTGGAGCGTCCTGTCCTTGCCTACGTGGACTTGGGAGGAGGAGAGTTACTGCCAGTGGTACCTTGATTGCGTTGTGCTGCCACATCACCCTTAAACGCATTGTAAAGCATCATTGACAGCTTGTTCTGCAAGTGCTGCATCCTTTCCGCCTTGTGTTGAGTTGGTAACAGGTCCGCCACTTTGTTCCTGTACCGAGGGTCTAGTAGCGTGGCCACCCAGTACAGGTCATTCGCCTTGAGTTTTTTTGATACGGGGGTCCCTCAACAGGCTGGACAACATGAAAGAGGCCATCTGCACAAAGCTGGATGCAGACATACTCTCCATCTCCTCTTGCTCTTCCTCAGTGACGGCACGCAACTCCTCTTCCTCCCCCCAGCCTTGAACAATACCACGGGAACGTGGAGCAGCAGAAGCCCCCTGTGACGGCTGCCACGGTTGTTCTTCTTCTGCCGCCTCTTCCTCCTCCACAGAAACACCTTCCTCATCATCATCATCAGAGTCTGACTCCTCTCCTTCCCCACACGACTTGTCTTCTTCCTCCTCCTCCTTCCCCCTTTGTGCTGCCACAGGTGTTGAGGAAACATCTGGTTCAGATGAAAATCGCTCCCACGACTCCTGCCGTAACTGTTCTCGTTCACGCTCCTCCACAGCTGTATCCACCACTTTACGCATGGCACGCTCCAGGAAGTAAGCTTAGGGGATCAAGTCGCTGATGGTGCCCTCAGCGCGGCTCACCAGTTTGGTCACCTCCTCAAAGGGCTCCATGACCCTGCATGCATTTCGCATCAGTGTCCAGTTGTTGGGCCACAACATCCCCATCTTCCCAGATTGTGTCCTTGTACTGTAATTATACAGGTACTGGGTGACGGCTTTCTCCTGGTCTAGCAAGCGAGAGAATATGAGCAGGGTGGAATTCCAGCGAGTTGGGCTATCGCAAATCAGGCGTCTCACCGGCAAGTTGTTTCTACGCTGAATGTCCGCAAAGAGTGCCATGGCCGTGTAAGATCGCCTGAAATGCCCACACAACTTCCTGGCCTGCTTCAGGACATCCTCTAAGCCTGGGTACTTGGACACAAATCTTTGCACGACCAGATTCAGCACATGTGCCATGCAGGGTACATGTGTCAGCTTTCCCAAATTCAACGCGGAAATGAGATTTCTGCCGTTGTCACACACCACGTTGCCGATCTCCAGCTTGTGCGGGGTTAGCCATTGCTCCAGGGGCGTTTCTAGGGTCCTTGGAGATCGGGGGCACCTGTGGGCACCAGGTGGGAAGGTAAAAATGGGCGTGGCCATGAGGTGAGTGGCTGTGGTCATGGGTGGGGCCAAATGTACATGAACTTAGCAGCGGTGTAAGCTACAGATAACGGGCCTGCCCATCGAAATATTGGATGGAGCCCCCTGTCCTTTATTTAGAAAATTTACAATCAGTATAGGCATAGATCAAAGATGTATACACACATATAATTTTGATTGGTCAATCACTGACCCCCAATTTTACCACCCCCGTGCAGTAAGTGGGCCAACAGACAATGAATTTTATGAACAGAGCTAAAATTGGCTAATCAAAATTGTATGTGTGTACCAGGCTTTACAGCTAATACTGTACATACTGAAAGTAGCAGGGATCAGCATACAATATAGCTGGTTTACAATCAGTAAAGGCACAGAGTAACACCTTACACTGTACACACTGGAGGTAAATCAGCACACAGTGCAGGCACTAGAGAACAGCGTATACTGTACATACTGTAGGCAGCAGAATTCAGCACACTGCAGCTAGCGTGCCAAAAATATGAGGATCACGTTGTGCGGCGTGCTTATCGCGCCGCACCGAAAAATGGGTGGGCCATGGACCAGAATATAGGTGTGGTAACGGGTGGAGACAAATTTACATGAACCTAGCAATGGTGGGACATTAGATTATGACAGTGGTGGCGAACATTTTGGAGGCCGAGTGCCCAAACTGCAACCCAAAAGTCACTTATCTATCGCAAAGTGGCAACAGCAATTTAACCACTTAAACCCCCGCGGTACGAATTTCTCCGTCCCTTTTTTCCCCCCTAAAAAAACAGGGACGGAGAAATCCGTACCTTCCGCGCTACCGCCGCTGTCCGTGCTCCCGCCGCTCGTGCGCGCGCACCCGCCGCTCGTGCACACCGCCGCCTGCTCGCACGGAGATCAATGAACGGGAAAATCCATTCCCGTTCGTTGATCTAAGCCCCCGCAACGATCGCGCTGCTTCTATTAGAAACAGCGCGATCATAGTGATTCTCCCAGCCTCCTACTGCTTCTTCTTGTGGCCAAATAGTAAACTACACCCTAAAAGCATTTTACATACACAAACATTACATTTACACAATAAATTAACTCATTACCTCCCACACTCCCCAATTTTTTTTTGTAATTAAAAAAAAAAAATACAATAAAAAACAAAAACATAAATAGTTACCTTAGGGACTGAACTTTTTAAATATTTATGTCAAGAGGGTATAACACTGTTACTTTATAAACTGCGGGCTTGTAATTAGGGATGGACGCAAAACTGAAAAAAATGCACCTTTATTTCCAAATAAAATATTGTCGCCAAATATTGTGATAGGGACATAATTTAAATGGTTTTATAACCGGGACACATGGTTAAATACATTTCATGGGTTTTAATTACAGTAGCATGCTTTATTTAAAAACTATAATGGCCGAAAACTGAAAAGTAATAATTTTTTCCCACATTTTTTCCTATTTTCCCATTAAAACACATTTAGAATAAAATAATTCTTGGCATACTGTCCCACCTAAAGAAAGCCTAATTGGTGGCGAAAAAAACAAGATATAGTTCATTTCATTGGGATAAGTAATAATAAAGTTATAGACGAATGAATGGAAGGAGCGCTGAAAGGTGAAAATTGCTCTGGTGTTCAAGGGGTAAAACCCCTCAGTGGTGAAGTGGTTAAACTAAATACTGTACAAACGTTTTAACTCATACATGAACATTATGGAAAATCCAAGTTGAAAATAAACTGTGAAGATAAACAATTTCATCCATCCTACTCCTGAAAAATGTATTCAATTTTTTAGAAACTCCCAGTTTTATTTTCTGTTTTAAAAAGCTAAAAAAGTAGGTTTAATGCTATTGTCTCATATGATAAGGATTCAGCTTTTCCCATAGTCTTGCAGTTAGCAATCATGTGACCCCCAACAAGACAAATTCAGCAATCATGAGGCCCCCAACAAATCATGAGGCCCCCAACAAGACAAATTCAGCTATCATGAGGCCTCCAACAAATCATGAGGCCCCCAACAAGACAAATTCAGCAATCATGAGGCCCCCAACAAGACAAATTCAGCAATCTTGAGGCCCCCCACAAATCATAAGGCTCCCAACAAGACAAATTCAGCAGTCATGAGGCACATAAATAGACAGCATTTCACATAAATAGGCAGAATGCCCCCTCAATATGGTAGCCCCCCAAGTTAGGTAGTGAGTGACAGGGACCCCCAGGTTAGCTAGTGAGTGACAGGCGCCTCCAGTTAGGTAGTGAGTGACAGGGACCCCGATAGTGAGTGACAGGGAGCCCCTTTAGGTAGTGAGTGAGTGCCAGGGAGCCCCTTTAGGCAGTGAGTGAGTGCCAGGGAGCCCCTTTAGGCAGTGAGTGAGTGCCAGGAAGCCCCTTCAGGCAGTGAGTGAGTGCCAGGGAGGCCCTTTAGGTAGTGAGTGAGTGCCAGGGAGCCCCTTCAGGCAGTGAGTGAGTGCCAGGGAGCCCCTTTAGGCAGTGAGTGAGTGACAGGGAGGCCCTTTAGGTAGTGAGTGAGTGCCAGGGAGCCCCTTTAGGCAGTGAGTGAGTGCCAGGGAGCCCCTTTAGGCAGTGAGTGAGTGCCAGGGAGCCCCTTTAGGCAGTGAGTGAGTGCCAGGGAGCCCCTTTAGGCAGTGAGTGAGTGACAGGGAGGCCCTTTAGGTAGTGAGTGAGTGCCAGGGAGCCCCTTTAGGTAGTGAGTGAGTGCCAGGGAGCCCCTTTAGGTAGTGAGTGAGTGCCAGGGAGCCCCTTCAGGCAGTGAGTGAGTGCCAGGGAGCCCCTTTAGGTAGTGAGTGAGTGCCAGGGAGCCCCTTTAGGTAGTGAGCGAGTGCCAGGGAGGCCCTTTAGGTAGTGAGTGAGTGCCAGGGAGCCCCTTTAGGTAGTGAGTGAGTGCCAGGGAGGCCCCTTAGGTAGTGAGTGAGTGCCAGGGAGCCCCTTTAGGTAGTGAGTGAGTGCCAGGGAGCCCCTTTAGGTAGTGAGTGAGTTCCAGGGAGCCCCTTTAGGTAGTGAGTGAGTGCCAGGGAGCCCCTTTAGGCAGTGAGTGAGTGCCAGGGAGCCCCTTTAGGTAGTGAGTGAGTGCCAGGGAGCCCCTT
Organism: Hyperolius riggenbachi; assembly: GCF_040937935.1. Lineage (NCBI taxonomy): Eukaryota > Metazoa > Chordata > Amphibia > Anura > Hyperoliidae > Hyperolius > Hyperolius riggenbachi. Next base: position 539,519,310 of record NC_090647.1, on the reverse strand, counting down.
CAGGCAGTGAGTGAGTGCCAGGGAGCCCCTTTAGGTAGTGAGTGAGTGCCAGGGAGGCCCTTTAGGTAGTGAGTAAGTGACAGGGAGCCCCTTTAGGTAGTGAGTGAGTGCCAGGGAGCCCCTTTAGGTAGTGAGTGAGTGCCAGGGAGCCCCATTAGGTAGTGAGTGAGTGACAGGGAGCCCATTAGGTAGTGAGTGAGTGACAGGTAGCCCCTTTAGGTAGTGAGTGAGTGCCAGGGAGCCCCTTTAGGCAGTGAGTGAGTGACAGGGAGGCCCTTTAGGTAGTGAGTGAGTGCCAGGGAGCCCCTTTAGGCAGTGAGTGAGTGCCAGGGAGCCCCTTTAGGCAGTGAGCGAGTGCCAGGGAGGCCCTTTAGGTAGTGAGTGAGTGCCAGGGAGCCCCTTTAGGTAGTGAGTGAGTGACAGGGAGGCCCTTTAGGTAGTGAGTGAGTGCCAGGGAGCCCCTTTAGGTAGTGAGTGAGTGACAGGGAGGCCCTTTAGGTAGTGAGTGAGTGCCAGGGAGCCCCTTTAGGTAGTGAGTGAGTGTCAGGGAGCCCCTTTAGGTAGTGAGTGAGTGCCAGGGAGCCCCTTTAGGCAGTGAGTGAGTGTCAGGGAGCCTCTTTAGGTAGTGAGTGAGTGCCAGGGAGCCCCTTTAGGTAGTGAGTGAGTGACAGGGAGCCCCTTTAGGAAGTGAGTGAGTGCCAGGGAGCCCCTTTAGGAAATGAGTGAGTGACAGGGAGCCCCTTTAGGAAGTGAGTGAGTGACAGGGAGCCCCTTTAGGCAGTGAGTGAGTGCCAGGGAGCCCCTTTAGGTAGTGAGTGAGTGCCAGGGAGCCCCTTTAGGTAGTGAGTGAGTGCCAGGGAGCCCCTTTAGGTAGTGAGTGAGTGCCAGGGAGGCCATTTAGGTAGTGAGTGAGTGCCAGGTAGCCCCTTTAGGTTGTGAGTGAGTGACAGGGAGCCCCTTTAGGTAGTGAGTGAGAGACAGGGAGCCCCTTTAGGTAGTGAGTGAGAGACAGGGAGCCCATTAGGTAGTGAGTGAGTGACAGGTAGCCCCTTTAGGTAGTGAGTGAGTGACAGGGAGCCCCTTTAGGTAGTGAGTGAGTGCCAGGGAGCCCCTTTAGGTAGTGAGTGAGTGACAGGGAGCCCATTAGGTAGTGAGTGAGTGACAGGGAGCCCCTTTAGGAAGTGAGTGAGAGACAGGGAGCCCCTTTAGGTAGTGAGTGAGAGACAGGGAGCCCATTAGGTAGTGAGTGAGTGACAGGTAGCCCCTTTAGGTAGTGAGTGAGTGACAGGGAGCCCCTTTAGGTAGTGAGTGAGTGCCAGGGAGCCCCTTTAGGTAGTGAGTGAGTGCCAGGGAGCCCATTAGGTAGTGAGTGAGTGACAGGGAGCCCCTTTAGGAAGTGAGTGAGTGCCAGGGAGCCCCTTTAGGAAATGAGTGAGTGACAGGGAGCCCCTTTAGGAAGTGAGTGAGTGACAGGGAGCCCCTTTAGGCAGTGAGTGAGTGCCAGGGAGCCCCTTTAGGTAGTGAGTGAGTGCCAGGGAGCCCCTTTAGGTAGTGAGTGAGTGCCAGGGAGCCCCTTTAGGTAGTGAGTGAGTGCCAGGGAGGCCATTTAGGTAGTGAGTGAGTGCCAGGTAGCCCCTTTAGGTTGTGAGTGAGTGACAGGGAGCCCCTTTAGGTAGTGAGTGAGAGACAGGGAGCCCCTTTAGGTAGTGAGTGAGAGACAGGGAGCCCATTAGGTAGTGAGTGAGTGACAGGTAGCCCCTTTAGGTAGTGAGTGAGTGACAGGGAGCCCCTTTAGGTAGTGAGTGAGTGCCAGGGAGCCCCTTTAGGTAGTGAGTGAGTGACAGGGAGCCCATTAGGTAGTGAGTGAGTGCCAGGGAGCCCCTTTAGGTAGTGAGTGAGTGACAGGGAGGCCCCACCTCTAGCCGCCGCCGCCGCTCCCCCCCCCCCCCCCCCCCCCTCACCTGGCAGTGTAGACCTCAGGATCAGCGGCGACCCGACCAGTTGTAAGAGCGGGCGCCGGACGCACCCACTTTATATGCGGAAGTGATGTCACCCAGCGCCCGCACGATTGGTCGCCGGCTCGCCGCCTGATCCTGAGGTCTGAGTGACGCGGCGACGGCGGCGACGGTGGCGGCGGCTGGAGGGAGCCGCTGAGATCCGTGGCACCCCAGATCAGATTGGGGGCACGTGCCACCCCAAAATAGGGCTAGCGACGCCCCTGCCACACAGCATCTCTGCCTGCAAGCCGCTTGACTGCCTTCTCTGCCACCACCAACAGGGTCCAGGACTCCAGGTGGAATCCTGAATTTTTAAGGCCGCCACTAGCAGCGGCCGCTATAATAATTTTTCTGGTGCGTGTACATGCCTGCCTAATTTTTCTGGCTGCAGTGCAGCTGAAACAACAAAACTAAAGGCATGTATGTTTCCCTTCGTGATCATTACCTTGCCACCGTGAAGGGGCTTGCGTATCCCAATGAAGCAATGACCACCGGCTATATAAGTATCTCGGGGGGTGGCACACCAAAGATAATAAGGTTGTTGCTTGATTGTGGACAGACCAAATTTGATCAGCTGGACAGTCACTGTTGTTCTATCATTGAGCTACCACAGCCCGGCGACCATATGGGCTTGAAAACCGCCACGGCCTGCACTCTGGCCATGGTGCGCACCAGTCCAGCAAGGCCGTCACTACGCAAACACGGTGCGTTACACAGTGAGTTAAGTGTGTCAGTGTGAAGCAGTACTCTAATTACACTCCCTGATTGATGTATACCCATGCAAGATGTTTTTAAGCACTTTAGGCCTGCAATTTAGCATTCAATGTGATTTCTGCCCTTAAAACGCTGCTTTGTGTCCAATCCGGATTTTTCCCCGGGACTTTTGGCGTGTATCCCACTCCATGCCCCCCTCCAGGTGTTAGACCCCTTGAAACATCTTTTCCATCACTTTTGTGGCCAGCATACATTTTTCTAGTTTTCAAAGTTCGCCTCCCCATTGAAGTCTATTGCGGTTCGCGAAAGCACGAACCGAACTTTTGCGGTAGGTTTGCAAACCTAAAATCTGAGGTTCGGGCCATCTCTACTTCTGTGCTACCCCCCCCCCCCCCCTTCTTTCAACGTCTCCTTAGCAATGATTGCCAACTGCAACTGGTGGTATGGCAGCCTCGGCTTTCAGACATTTTTCACCTTTACTCTCACTATCCACCCCCCCCCTCCAGAATCTGTATTAGCCAAAACCAATTCCAGGTTTTTACAGTATAGAAGCTTGTTTTAGTATGTAGGGAGCTGCTAATAAGTCAGTGCCTGATGCTTTTATGAGGTCTGGGAGCCTAAACCATTTGGGCTACAACTGCTATTGACAGCTCTGGTGATGATTCATCAGGTGAGGGTGATTCCTGCTGGTGGTGGGCACACTTGGAGTGAGGTGGACCAATAGCAGACATGGTGTCCTCAGCCATTGATCAAGGTCCTTAGTTAATGACAGTGTACACTATACTGTATATGGCATTTTTTTCTTTGTGGTACAATCGGGAACAGGATGAGCTATTGAAGCAACAAGCATCATTAGCTGGTTTTGGGCTTGATTGTGGACATTTTATGGTTAAATATCTTTTATTCAGGACTGGACTGTCTTGCTTCTAAAAAAATGCACTTTATGGTTTTGGTATTATGATGTTATTATATGTGACCTGTTTTAAGTGCAGCCGTCCTTCTATTTTAGGTATATAGGGCGAATGGGAAGCATGTGATCATATAATTTTCTGTAGTCCATGCTGAATGAGGTAAACGAGAAACAAGCCAGAGCTGTATTATGAGACAAGGCAGTAGTCCAGAAAATTCCACCCTGGAGGTCCATGCCTTGATTTTATCTCCTGGGTTTTTTTAATCATTTTTTAGGACCTTTCATCTTCCACTTAGTTATTTTCCCATGACAGCTGGGTTCTCTCCAGCCCCACCCATCAGTTTGCCAATGTGATCCACCACATGCAGAACCCAAGCACCAAGGAGATGATTATCTTGTGTGCCCGCCTGATAACAGAGTCCCCTACCACCAACACCTGCATGGCCTTAGCTACACTCCGACTCCCATTCTTATTGCAGCAGTTGGTCCCCTGGTTGCTAGAGGACATATCATGCTGCAGCCTCGCTACAACAGCTACCGAGAAATAACACAAGCATGCATATTTGTTAGCAGGGGCATTGCTAGGGTCCCAGGAGATCCAGGGCACTTCAGTATTGAGCTGCGGCAGTAAAAAATTGGTGTGGTCTAGTGATTGATAGTGGGCATGGTCATGGGTGGGGCCAAATGTATATGAACTTAGCAGCAGTGTAACCTAGGCTACACTCAGTGGCGTAGCTAAGGAGTTGTGGGCCCCGATGCAAGTTTTACAATGGGGCCCCCCCAAGCAATCTATACATAGCAATTGATACGGCGCACCAAAACCTGCCAATGGCAACTACAGTTGCAGAAGTGCAAGAAGGGGATGGGGAACAGTTTGTTGATGATTACCACTATTCAAAGCATCTATAGAAGTAATTATTATGAGCACAGGACCAATAGAGAGCTAATACTGTAGTTGCCCCGATGCGGTGGCTACCTCTGCAACCCCTATTGCTAGTGCTACACCCCTGGCTACACTCACAGTGGTGAGCTGTGCTGGCTGGCCTGGAAGTGATGTGTGCTGGGTTGACTGGCAGTGATGCTGGCTGGCTAGCCATGGTGCATCAATGGCGGGGGGGGGGGGGGGGGGGGGGGGGGGGCATGCCGGGGGCTGTTGTGTATGTTTCCCTCTTCTCTACCAGCTATGCCCCCATCTTTCTCTTCTGCCAGCCTGGCAGAGGAGAGGGACACACACACACAATGATGCCAGCTCTTCCCAGGCCCACAGATGTGCCCCGCATGTCCCCCGGGCCCCCTACTTCCCCAAGCGCAGTAGCACAGTGGGTGGCCTTGTATTCATCATCCCCTCCATCCACTCAAGACATCTTCAGCTATGGCTTTCTCCCCCTAGCGTCTGACAGTCAGACGCTAGGAGCTCTAGCATCTAATTCATTCTCAGACACTAGGGGTGAAGCCCAGAAGTAAAGATGTCTGTTGACTCGGAGACCAAGCGGCCGGAGTACTGTACCACTCAATGTGCGACTCTGCTGGGGAGGGAGGGTTTGCGGCACTCCAGAATAGATCCGTGTCATGTGCAATGGATTTATGGGGCTAGCAACGTGCCTGTTTATTAGGGTGTACTAAGTCAGGACTAACCTCCTTTACACCTTATTGGTTTCCAGAAATTGTAGGCCAATCTCAAGACTCTGAAACATTGGACCAATCAGAGAATGTAGAATTGTACTGCAGAAATCAGATTACTGCAGAAATCTTAGGTCAATCAGAAAACTCGTAAGTATTAGGTTAATCAGAAAATGCAGAGTTTACCACGGTTGCCGATCGGAAATGCGAATTTCCGCATATTAGCGTACAACCATAAAAAATAGCGGTGGACTCCGCACAATTTTTTTTAATGATTTTTTTTTTACAATTGACTAACTTTATGTAATAATCCGCTCAGCTGGCTGCACAGGCAGACAGCTGTTTGACCATTCCTTAAGTCTGTGGGATGCAGGTCTCTGGATAAGAGACCTGTCTTTGCTTTGCAAGCTTCAGACCTGCTCTGCTGAGGAATTTGCATATACTGATTATGCAAATTGCCTAGTCGCCTCCCTTGAAGGCTTGCAGCATAAATACCATGTGATCCCACAATCCTTGGCTGGTCATGGTTTGTTACTGTTGAAACACTCCTGGAGCGGATCAGTGAATAATGGCGCACAGCGCCTATGCATACAAATAGCGCCGCATTAAAAAGATAAGCTTATCGCTATTTATCGTTAGTACTTCATAATAATCACGCACAGGGAAAAAAAGAAGAAAACCGGCACACACTAAAGTTATTTATCAATAGTGGCATACACTAAGGTTATTTCTCAATAGTGCCATTCATTTGCCAAACAGCAGACGTTATTGCCCACAGTAACGTTATTTATCAATAGCGCCCTACATAAGCCAAACTGCAGAAGTTATTTAACTGCAAAACGGTGAATGGATTTAATGTAACACTGTCAAGGTTAGGGTTAGGCACCACTGGGGGGTCTTAGGGTTAGGCACCACCAGGAGGGTCTTAGGGTTAGGCACCTTCACGGGGGTCTTAGGGTTAGGCACCACCAGGGGGGTGGTTAGGGTTAGGCACCACCAGGGGGGTGGTTAGGTTTAGGCACCAACTGGGGGGGTCTTAGGGTTAGGCACCACTGAGAGTGAGTCTTAGTGTTAGGCACCATCAGGGGGGTCTTAGGGTTAGGCACCACCAGGGGGTGGTTAGGGTTAGGCACCACCAGGGAGGGTTTAGGGGTTAGGGATAGGTACAGAGAGGGTTCTGTGTGTTAACGCTAAATAACAATAAGGCTTTAACGTTAAATAACAATAAGGCTTTAACATTAAATAGCGATAAGCGGCAAACGGATTAGCGGCAACACCGTGCGCCATTATTCGCAGGTGCCATTTTCAGATGGATCCCTCCTAGAGTGTCAGCCTTGCTATTATCTGCTAAAGATTATCTTAGAGTATTCCTGGGGATTGCATTAGGCATCCCTATAGCACAGTCAGGTTGTATCATTGTATTGCCTGTTCTGTCTTCTGTTTGTCCTTGCGATTACACTGTCGCCAGCAGTTGGCAATGGTGAATCGTTTGTTTCTGTACTTGGATCACACTTGCTCTGGCGGAAAGAGCAGTGGATCCTGCTAGCCTGTTTCTGTGCTTGGATCACACTTGCTCTGGCGGAAAGAGCAGTGGATTATACTAAGCTCTGTTTCTGTACTTGGATCGCACTTGCTCTGGCGGAAAGAGCAGTGGATCCTGCTAACTCTGTTTCCCTACTAGGTTCACACTCTCTCTGGCGGAAAGAGCAGTGGATCCTTCCTGTCCTGTCCCTGAACCTAGATCGCGCTCGCTCTGGTGGAAGAGCGGTGGATCTTATCTGAGCTATTCCTGTTTCTGTTCGTTTGTCTGTCTGGATCGCACTCGCTCTAGCAGTAGCAGCGGTGGTTCCTTTTGAACTCTGTCTGGGAGTGTAGGCCAGAGCTGCGGTTGCTGCTGGCTGCTCCTTCTCTCTGTCTTGCCTGATACGAACGCTTGCTGTAGGCTCGGTGGGGTAACCGTTAAGCAAGCATTCGCGCTCTCTGTTTTGTGTTTGTTTGGCGTTGGTTTGTTAGGGTGGCGTGCTTGTCTCTGTTGCGCTTATCGTGCGGAGACCGCACCGTAAACGCGTTCGCTGTTGCGAATGAGTGCGGTGTTCGTGTTTAGTTAGCGTTTGTTATTTTCCTTATCTTCTCATTGTTGTTTGCTGTGCCTTTGCTACTCTCGTGCTCTGTCTTGCTCAGTCTTGTGTTACTTCTGGCAATCGCCTCTCTTGCGATTGCGTTCCTACTTTGTTTCTGCTGTTGTGTGTTCACCGTCGCTGGTTGGCGACTAGATTGGTACACACACATACATTCTGTCCCTGTGCTCATCCTCATTGGCAATCGCATCTCTTGCGATTGCGTTCTCACTTGGTTTCCACTGTTGTGTGTTCGATGTCGCTGGTTGGCGACTAGATTGGTGGACATACATACATTCTTTCTCTGTACTTATTCTGTCTTGTGTTGCTGTTAGCAATCGCCATCTCTTGCGATTGCTTTCTCACCTGGTCTTCACGGTTGTGTGTTCATCGTCGCTCTGGCGACTGAATTGGTGGATGCACATACACCCTGTCTCTGTGCTCTCTCTCTTTAAGGACTATCTTGCCCTGCATTGCTTCCCCTCGTACAATTCCTATCTGGCATCTGTGGCTGGGCAGAGGATCTGTTCCTCTGCACTCCACAGCTCCACCTGCCGGCAGGAATTCCCCTCTACAGGTGCATAGCACCATTACTGGGTTCTCTCCGATTATACGCTTGTGGAGGATTTCCGCAGTGTCAGCGCGCATCCTGTGCGCTGACCACGTGAATAATTCCACAATCGTTACACTTTATTGACAAAATAACAAAAAAAAAATTACATTCTGCAGAAATCGGAAATCAGTATGTGGATATTCTGATTTCCACAGTATTTCGCAGAAATCGGAAAGACACTTATTGGAAAGCGGAAATTTGCATTTATGACTATCCCTCCTCAACGCCAGTTTCTACAGATGCGTACACAGGCACTACGGAAGCCAACGACGGGTCCGTCAGACCCTCCCACTGGGCGGACTTTCAGCCGACAGTAGCGCGTGTGTGCGCACTGTCGACGGACTGATAAGGCTGTTCCTGAATGATCCGCTGAGCGGATCATTCAGGAACAGCCTTATCAGTCCGCCGACAGCGTGTACACATGCATTACTGTCGGCTGAAAGTCTGCCCAGCGGGAGGGTCTGACGGACCCGTTGTTGGCTTCCGTAGAGCATGTGTAGAAACTGGTCATTATCTCTGGTGCATTGTCTTCTGGTTATTTCCTACTAAGTAGAACAATGCCTATCTGCTAGTTGTTGGAATGTTGTTGGAATGTTGGAAATTATCTATCTGGCAGATAAATCTAACAGAAAATCTAACAGAAAATTGTATGGTGTGTACCTAGAATAACACAAAGCAGGTTACAGACATTGGTGGACTTCCACATCCTCCCTTGATATATTGATGGGTGTGGATGTGGAGTCCCTATATACATTTATCCCCCAGAGAGGACAGAAAGTAGAGCCAGAAGGAAAGGGGTTTAGGCAATGGCAGAGTCGGGTAGGGAATACAGGTGACAAGCAGGATGGAGTGGGGAGATGTGAGGTGTACAGGCATTAGGAGGAGTGCAGAGGACAGAGGTCATGGGCAATTGGGGTTGGGGGAATCTAGGCAGCTAGGAAGGGTACAAGGAGTAGTGGGGATAGGAGGTGTGTGGAAGACAAGGAAAATAGGCAGAGAGGAGAAGCATGAAAGTGGTGCAGGCAATGGGCCAGGGCAGTGGCGTAGCTAAGGAGCTGTGGGCCCCGATGCAAGTTTTACAATGGGGCCCCCCAAGCACTCTACACATAACAATTGTTACAGCGCACCAAAACCTGCCAATGGCAACTACAGTGTCAGAGGTGCAAGAAGGGGATGGGGAGCAGTTTGTTAATGATTACCACCAGGGATGAGCAGAAACTACGCCAGTGCGAATTTACGCATCGTAGTTCGCATCTACGCATCGTAGTTCGTAGTTCGTAGGCGAAGTCTCAAAACTACGCATACGATTTTACGCATAGCGATATACAGTTACGCGTAGTTTACGCCCAAATGTGTAGTTCTCATGTGTATTGCGAAGTAAACTACGAATGCGTTATTTGCGTCTATTTTTCCGCATACGATTGTATGCATACAAAATTACGCATTGGAAAGGGGAATGTACGCATAGAAGAATTACTGTTACAAGCATTTTGAAGAGGAATTCATGCGTACATTTTTATGCATAATGGGATAAGCGTCCGCATCGACTACGCTACGCACTACGCGTAATTGCGTATTTTAATGCGTATTCTACGTAATGCATACGAAGCAATTATTTGGTTTTGGAGCCGTAATTTGGCGAAGCGTAATTGCGTAAAACTACGCGTAGTTCCAGCGTAGCGAAGTTGGCTGACTACGACCATCCCTGATTACCACTATTCAAAGTATCTATAGAGAAGTGATTATTATGAGCACAGGACCAATAGAGAGCTAATACTGCAGTTGAGGGAGGGCCCTTCGGGGCCCCTCTGGCCCAAGGGCCCCGATGCGGTCGCTACCTCTGCAACCCCTATTGCTACGCCCCTGGGCCAGGGGAAGAGTACAGAGGAATCATGGTCAGGTTGGAGGTGAGATAGTGAGGTACAGGTGGTGAGGGAAGTGTATATGCTGTGGTGGAGAGTACTGAGCATGGATATGGTAGGAGACAGGTAGGAGAGGATCAGAAGAGGGTGGGGTGCAGGTAGTGTGCAGAGAAGGGTACAGAGGACAGGGATGACAGGAAAGTGAGTGGGGTACAGGAGGTGCAGGAACCAGTGGGCGTGTATAAAAGGCAGGTAAGTGGTGATCAGAAGAGGGTGGTGTGCAGAGAAGGGTACAGAGGACAGGGATGACAGGAAAGTGAGTGGGGTACAGGAGGTGCGGGAGCCAGTGGACGTGTATTACAGGCAGGTAAGAGGTGGTCAGAAGAGGGTGGTGTGCAGAGAAGGGTACAGAGGACAGGGATGACAGGAAAGTGAGTGGGGTACAGGAGGTGCAGGAACCAGTGGGCGTGTATAAAAGGCAGGTAAGTGGTGATCAGAAGAGGGTGGTGTGCAGAGAAGGGTACAGAGGACTGGGATGACAGGAAAGTGAGTGGGGTACAGGAGGCGCGGGAGCCAGTGGACGTGTATTACAGGCAGGTAAGAGGTGGTCAGAAGAGAGTGGGATGCAGGCAGAGCCGGATTATCCACCAGGCAACAGAGGCAGTTGCTTTGATCTAGTGAAAGGTCAGGGGCCCGGCAGCCCCAATAAAGATGTATTGCCCCTGTTTATGTAACTCTTTATGGTCCGTTAAAAACAGTCTTCAGGAATGCTCTCCATAACATGGATAATAAGACACATACAGACAGTGTTCTCTCCCTCCTGGTCCTTTCATTCAATGATTTAGGTCTGGTCCAGTGTCTGGTGTATTCAGATTTGTTGTTGTCTTTGTACTTTTTTTACTTTGTTTGCGTAAATATCTTTGTATAAATTTCTTTCTGCGCTGTTCCACTTTTTTGGAATACTACATCTTTATTTAATAAGCTAATCTTCTAGTGTCCTCCTAGAGAGAGACTGCAGTGTAATTGTATTACAAGTTCAGTGCTTGATTGTATGCTTGGATTGTGCCTTGCTACTGTGTGATTGCATTGGGAGTGTGGCGTTCTCATGCGCTGGCCTAAGCTTGAAGCTTGCTCGGAGTACGTGAACGCCAGCGTAGGCTGCTCGACAGCAGAGCGGGGAATTGTCGAAGTGTCTAGCAGCTGCTAGTGGTGGCAGAGTGTGTGTTGTGAGGAGCCACAGCCTTGTGTTAGCTTGAATAAGGCTGCTTCCCCTCTCGATCGGAAGCAGGAAATTTGGGCGCATGAGGCAGGTGGACAAAAAGGGCGCCGCCATTCACTCCCATAATAAATATCGTTTAATGGGCGCCCAACAGGAAAAAGGGCGCCGGAGAAAAATAACGTTTTAAAAGCGGCGCCCGGAGACTTTTAATGTTTTATAACTGCTTCTCATGATTACACATTATTTAATGATTTATAATTTTTTACACATTATTTTTAAACGAAAAACAGTACAATATTTTTTAAAACATTATTTTTAAACGAAAAACCGCACAATATTTTTTAAAACGTTATTAATGCTTATCACAGGGGGGTCTTAGGTTTAGGCACCACCAGGAGGGTTTTAGGTTTAGGCACCACCAGGGGGGTCTTAGGGTTAGGCACCACCAGGGGGGTCTTAGGTTTAGGCACCACCAGGGGGGTCTTAGGTTTAGGCACCACCTGGGGGGTCTTAGGTTTAGGCACCACCAGGGGGGTTTTAGGTTTAGGCACCACCAGGGGGGTCTTAGGGTTAGGCACCACCAGGGGGGTCTTAGGGTTAGGCACCACCAGGGGGGGTCTTAGGTTTAGGCACCATAGGTACAGGGAGGGTTCTGTGTGAGAGTAGGGTTAGGTATAGCTTTAGTAACATTCTTATTAATGTTTTATAAAACGTTATTATAAATTTCACTTTTTAAACAGGGAAGATTAACGTTTTTACAATTGCCGATTTCATACACATTTTTTAATGATTTATAACTTTATAAAACATTATTTTTAAACGAA